>NW_026938927.1:0-88745 GCF_032062105.1 Saccostrea cuccullata | reverse complement strand
CAATGAAACTGCTATAATTTTTTACTTTTTTAAATTTCCTGTTTATCCCCATACTGAACTATCTCGATTAGTTAAACTTTCATGAAAAGGTTGAAATGTTTCGACGAAAAACATGTGTCGCCCTAAGACGGTAAAGGAATCAGATACCATTTATGTTCAAAAACTTAAATCATATCTTTGAGACAAGAATATTAATATAAACTCAATTCTTCAAAAAAATCTTTTTCTTATGTTTGTCTTTCCTATTAGTTTAATATGACTCAAGTGTGCATGAGCAAAACAGTGGATACGTTTAATACTTACTATATATACATCGATATTGTTTCTTAAACTACATGTATTATTTGTAACTATGATTTAAGATCTGTTTTCCCGCAAAACAAATGATAGTAGGTATGTATTTCATTTGCACATTTAGTCTTTTCTTTTTCTACTTTGAGAACCAGCTGAAACCAATTATAGAAGACGTTTGAGACGACCATGGATTTAAAGTTACTACATCGTGACAATTCCCGTATTCCTTTACATTTCATTTATCCTTATTTACTTTCGTTCAAGTAAACGCTTGGCTGCCTCTGAAAACCCCTATTGCGAAATGTCGGAGTTGACATAGACAGCCGCCATATTGGGCCCGCTTCAGATTTTTAAATGTTAATATCTAGAGTTTGGATTTATCGATGTTCAAACAAATTAGATAGTAAGCATTATAAGAACGGTCTCTATTAACATTCCAAAAATAAATGAAAAATATTAAAAAACAAAAAAGTTAGAAAATACAGACTATTTAAATTCGCTTCCGCTAGCGACCGGAAGTACTGACGACACACAAAAAGGTGATTTCACATATCTAAAAGTCATCATCTATCATCTCTAACAAGTCTCCAGTTAATATCTTTGACCATTTTCGCAAAAAAGGGGGGACAAAAATCCATTTTAAAATCAGAAAACTGTCAATAACTTGGAACCAAAGATGAGTATTCCAAATTTTCCTTCTGATGAACAAAGTTCATATAATGACGCATGATTCCTGAAAGTTTCATTGAAAACCACCGAGTAGTTTTCGAGAAATCGCCTGCACAAATTTTTGGGGAAAAAAATAATAATAATAATAATAAGAAACAGTAGAATCACTATAAGGTCTTCCGCTGAAGACGGAAGACCTTAATAAGAAACAGTAGAATCACTATAAGGTCTTCCGTGAAGACGGAAGACCTTAAACAGTAGAATCACTATAAGGTCTTCCGTGAAGACGGAAGACCTTAACAAGAAGGTCTTCCGCTGAAGACGAAAGACCTTAATAATAGTGGAAAAGAAACAACAGAATCAGTAGAAGGTCTTCCGTTGGAAACGGAAGACCTTAATAATAATAATAAGAAACAGAGTAAAAACAATATGTTCCCCAACTTCGTTTGGGGAACATAATAATTACTTAGAAATGAAACCTGCATAAAAATTTAACCTCTTCACTCATCCAGAAAAAAATGTAGGTCAGATTCAGCATCCGAAGCCAGCCTGGTAGTATGCATCCGTAGATGTGTCATCCATGCAAGTAAGGTTATAAAAGAGCTCATAGTAACTTGGAAATGAAACCTGCAACAAAAACTGTAACTTGTTCACTCATCCGGAAAATGTACGTCAGATTCAGCACACGAAGCAAGCCTGGTAGTGTGCATCCTTAGATGTATCATCCATGCAAGTTTGGTCAACATAGGGCTTATAGTTACTTGGAAATGAGACCTGCACCAAAAACATTAACCTGTTCACTCATACAGAAAATGTAGGTCAGATTCAGCCTCTGATGCAAGCCTGGTAGTATGCATCCTTAGATGTATCATCCATGCAAGTTTGGTCAACATAGGGCTTATAGTTCCTAAGAAATGAGACCTATACCAAAAACTGCACCAAAAATGTTAACCTGCTCCAAAAATATTAACCTGGTCATTCATTTGTTGAAACTTTGACTGGAACAATTAAACACATCGGAAGCATCTTCCATGCATGTCTAATCAATATAGGACATAGAAGTACTTAAAAAGAAAACTGCTCCAGAAAACTTAACCTGGGACGCCGACGCCGAGGGTATTACATAAGCTCCCCAAACTTCGTTGAGGTGAGCTAAAAATTAACCTTGCTCATAACTTTTGATTTTATTGAGCAATGACTTGCATGTTTAACATGTGTATTCCTTGTAACGAGTTCTTTCTTTGGGTACCAACAAATTTGACCTTGGAGTTTTACCCATTTTTACATAAAAAATCCAAACTTTTACTTTGTCCATAACTTTCGAATGTTAAATACTAGGAAATTCATATTTCAAATATGTATTTCTTGTGGCAGTTCTTTTATTGGATACCAACAACTTTGACCTTTTGACCTTGACCTTTGAGATTTCCGTATTTACCAATATAACTTTTGAACGGTAAGGGCTAGGGCTTTCGTACATCACGTACGTAATTCTTGTGAAAAGACCTTTCATTTAAAAACTTTATCCTTAGCCATAACTTTTGAACGGTAATAGCCATGGTCATCATACTTCAAATTTGCAATCATTGTGACAAGACCTTTCTTTAAAAACGAACAACTTTGACCTTTGACCTTAACCCTTGTGTTTGACGCAGCTTTCAAAACTTATTCTTGGCCATAACTTTTGAACAGGTGGTGCTATGACTTTCATATTTCTTATATTGTTTTTCTTGTGACAAGACTTTACTTTGGGTACCAACCTAATTTAATTGATTTAAGAAAAGTTAAATCTTCACGATATTGCCATATGGGGGCATCAGTGTTTCACAAACACATCTTGTTCTAGAATACAAACTGCGGGTCGATTATATTTCATTGGAAATCGTTCGTTTGTGCACCTGTCACTGACTGTCATAAGGAATCAAAACTTTTCAAGAACCTTTCCTTTAAGATAATCATGGCCCCGTAATCGAAGATTCGGGGGTATATATAGATTTTGTCGTGTTCGTCTGTCAATCCTTCTGTCTGTCTAGCTGTCTATATGTCTGTCTAGTTCTCTGTTTGTCTGTTTGTCTGCAAAAACTTTGATCTTGCCCATTTTTCATTTAGAGGTGTTATGACTTTCATGTTTCACATGTGTATTCCTTGCGACAAGACCTTTCTTTGGGCACCACCAAATTTGACCTTTTACCTTGACCTTGGAGTTTCACACTTTTACACAAAAATTCCAAACTTTTACTTTGGCCATTCCTTTTAAATGGTAAATACGAGGACTTTCATACTTCACAAATGTCTACTTTGTGACAAAACCTTTCATTGGTTACAAACAAGGTGGATCTTTGACCTTGACCTTGGAGGTTAACATATTTTTAAAAGACTTTAACCTTTGCCATTACTTTTAAACAGTAAGGTCTAGTGCTTTCATTCTTCACATATTTAATTATTGTGAGAAAGTCTCTCATTTAATACCATTTACCCTTTGACCTTGGAATTTGACCTACTTTTTAAAACAAAATCTTGACCATAACTTGAAGGTTTAGGGCTAGGGTTTTCATATTTCACATAATCTATCCATGTGACAAGACTGTTCATAGCAAGAACTTTGAACTTTTGACCTTGATCTTGGAGTGTGACCTACATTTAAAAACTTTAATCTCGGCCATAACTTTTTAACGGTTAACGGCTGGGGCTTTCATACTTCATATATGTAATTCTTGTGATAAGCTCTTTCTTTAGAAACAAATAAGTTTGACCGTTTGACCTTGACCCCGGAGTTTGATCTATCTTTCAGAAACCTATCTTTTTGAACATGTGGAGTTATGACTTTCAAATTTCACAATTGTATTTCTTGTGAAAAGACCTTACTTTGGCCACCAACATTATGATATTTAATTTGCATTTGATAAAAGTTTAATCTTCGTTATGTTTCCATACGGGGCACCAGTGTTTTACAAACACATCTTGTTTTCTTAAATGACGTGTATTTTTAAAGTGATCATCTCTTCATGGTATTTTCTGCATTTTGCAAGATTCTGAGCTTTTTTTCATTGGCCGTCTTCATGGAAGCTGCTTAGTTGAAAATAAACAACGTACATTACAACTAGTATGCTTCCTTAAGTTAAATCCGCCCTGTAATCAATACAAAATAATCATTCCCTCATATTCATTATATATGTAAATTGGAGCAACTGTACAGTTTAATTGGATTAATAAATATAGTTGATGCGATTTATTCTTGGCTCAGCCATATCTATATCTGTATTTTACAGATCTAGTTTCATTAGCTACGAACCTACGACATCATACCCATTTTTTTCAGTCCCTCTTACCCCCCATTCCCCCAAAATGGGACGGTGAAACGGTTCAAAATGATACACAAATATTTCAGGTGTAATGTGCCATGTCCCCTTTTATTAAAAACATTCTTTGAAAAAAATATGTTCGAGCAATAATAGGAACATGGACAAAGTGAATTATATGTTTTTAAAGCTGTCATAAATTGTATAATCAAATGATAAAACTGACTCAAAAAATGTTGACCAAAGAGGTGTATTACACCGTGTAAAGGGGCACATGCGGGGTTTCGGTTAAGTAACATATGGGGTTTCAACTCCCAAGTGGTGATTTTTTGCATTTGGAAAATATATTTGTAAGACTTCTTTTCTAATGAATAATTTCTTTGGAGCCAATTGACATGCGCACGGGCTGTAATAATGTATTACCTTCCGATTTAGTGCAACAGGCAGTTTGAAAGCCTTACGGATTGTGCTAACACTTCTGGACAGTTCAGTCGACTGGAAAAAGTTGTGGTGTCGCTGATATTCTTTGCTCTTTTATTTTCAAAAACGGACCTTTAAAGATCATTTTAAGGGTGATAAAGATTGATACAAAAAGAATCCATGTAAACTTTTTTCTCCTCAAACAATCTCAATTTCTGTAATAAATTTAAACTTTTGTGACCAAATTCTACTGTTCCTAACGGGATTTCAAGGTTTGTTAACATAGCGGGTTTCAACTCAAAGGCTTTTTCTATGTTTTAATCTTTTTGTTTTCTTTCAAGAATATGGATTTCGTCCATTCATCACGAAGAAAAAGTGAATGGTTATGTGTTAGGCAAAAGGTTTGTTTGTCAACTAGATGAACAGATATGAAAGCTCACTCAAGAGCTGGCAGGTTGCGTCTCCAACAAAAATACATTTGGCTCCAAAGAATTCATTAGCAAAGAATTTTTACAAATATATTTTCCAAATGTAAAAAATCACCGCTTCGGAGTTGAAACCCCATATGTTACTTAAGCGAAACCCCGCATGTGCCCCTTTACAGGGTGTATTAGGAGATTGTTATTATCCCTTACCAAAATGAAATGTTTGCTGCTAGTTTGCCGCAAGCTTGCGGCAAGTTTGCCGCAAACAAATCTGTGTACCAGAACAGTATGCCAGAAGTGTGCAGTAAATGCAGCTAGCAGCACAAAGTATGCCACTTGCGTTTCATTGTGTGCTGCTAGGGGCACATTATGTATTTCTAGCGGCACATTAAATGATCTGATGCACATATGTGCCATAAGTATGCCACAATTTTTCCTTAGATACCTTTTATTATATAGTGTGCCGGAAGTGTACCAGAAATGTTTCTTTTAACTATCAAAATGATTGTGTGCCAAAAATGTGCCATAAAGATTTCTTGATATTAGCGATCATTATTAACCTGTACAAAACACAGAGGCATATACAATATGCATGCATTTTTTGCAAATCTTGGTACATGTATACAGTGTATTTAATGAAAAAATGTTCATTTTCAGGCATGCTAAATTTTTGCCAGGAATATATTTTCTCTTCTCCTGGTGTAAAATTCTAAATCGGTTCACATTGTTTTACTTATTCTCTTTCACACAGGAACGTAGAGAATATATTTTGCATATAATATAAGCGACAGTAATTTCATTTTGTATAAGCTGTCAAAAATGTGTTTACTCCATGTGTATAAACATTGAATGAACATTTTATGCAAAAGTGTTTTCTATATATCCTACACCAGTGGTACTATTAAACACTTACGTTTTCCAAAGCGTTAATTGTATGTGTATTATAATACAGATCATGATTATACATGTACCTAAATATTTCGGAGTCAATTTTTTTCATTTTCAAATTAAAAAAAAAAATACTACATGTGCACAAGTCAAATACAGGTGTATTACAAGTAGAGCTTTTTAAAAAAGCTTACCGTCTTTAGCAACAATCTTAAATAGTAAACTGATCTATACACCTATCAGGCCGTATAATTCTTTTGAATTTCTTGATTTTGTATTTCTACATTAGCTTTTTACTGGTATTAGCCATACTACGGTTGTCGCTCGGTCATCTCCGTAGACTTTGACTGGCTGAGAGCTTTCGGCAAACCTCGGCTGATTCCATTCCCTTCTTCAAACAAGATTTTGGGGAAAAGAATAATAACAAATTGTAAAGCCTGCAAGCAATACAAATCAAATTTAATTTATAAAGAAATTAAAGAGACCTTCTTATTTATTGCTATAAAAAATGTCATGTTATTAAGAGATAATTACTGCTGATTTTATTGTTCGTTTTGTCATTTTTTTAAGATTCAAAATCTTGCAAAATTGTTAAGTCGTACGAAAATTAGATCATCAGAAAGCTATCTCCCTTGCCTTGAACAGCATTTCAACCAATGAAATAATTGAAAATTTTCTCATCATGCAATTTCTACCAATCACAAAAGAGAGGAAGTGCATTGTCCGAAGACTGTAAAAAACTTCAACTATACAATACCGTCTTCCATGGAAGACGGTAATAAGTGTTTAGAAAATAAAAGCAATAAATATAAGTAAATTATACCAATTAATGATGCAAATACTGCCCCCCCCATTTTTTTTTCATGATTTGCTAATTTGAAAATATACCAGAATTAAATGAAGCCCTTATAATTTTAACATAGCACTGGTTGTTGCTAAAACATCTTTCTCTTTTAGAAATCAAATTACCCCCGGTATTAGATGATATATATGTACTTTCACTCTGTAGGGCTAATTTCTTGCAGATGTGCATAGCCAACAGGAACAACTTGTCTGTAACATTGCAGACCTTTCTAAGAACGGCTTATCAGTGTACATCCGGTTTATTCACAGCTGTTCTATTATCCACCCTAAATCTATCTTTTAAATAGTACTAATTTGTTTAGGTAATTCATCCTGTTTAATTATAAATGATTTTTGAATTATTATATTCTATATCCATAAAGATTTCCCTTTTCATAAAGTTTACACATTCTACTGATTAGATCTTTTAGAAATATAAAACCGTTAAGGTACGTGTAACTAGGGGGTTATAAACAACAGCATTATTTACATCGAAGTTTGCGCCAAATTTAAACCACCGAGGTCATGGCAGGAACAAAGAGAAAGGAGAAAGCGGCAACATAACTTTGATGAAGAGAAAATGTGAGTATTTTGAAATATATGGTATAACACTCATGTCTTTTTTACATTAACAAAAAGACTTGACGGCATTAGCAGAGTCAGTTAGTATTTCTTAAGGTCCTTGTTCATAACAAAATGGGTCAGTATATGTTTTTATTTTTTGTTCTATCCAGGTGGATTTATGATTAATCAGTAAACACTCCACTAAGAATAGAGAAATTATCAGAATTGACGAGAATGGATGGAATGAAGAACCTGCAATCTGGGATATGTCTTGCTCCATATTCAAACAGGCATTTATCTACAGGAAACTGAGGAAAGGATTATGCAAACTAAGAGCATGGACTAAAAGTAAGTAAATAAATCACATTTAATCATTGGATCCATATTTAAAAGTTTATGTATAAAATTAATACAAATGTGGGATCACTAGGTCAAAATTAGGTTAAATTCATTGCTTAAATGGTTTCATTGACTGCAATGCAAGTAATTTCTCTCTATCTTTTTAACTGATACCTGCATAATGTTGGAAAGGAAACCCCTCCTAATCGTGAGAAGTTAGATGAAATTTAAGAGTGAACTTGAAGTACCAAGAAAGTATTTAATAAATATTCCTGGCAAATGTGTTGTCCATGTGATTAGAGCATATGCTCTAGAGTGGTTAGAGCATCTGCTCTAGAGTTGCGATGTAAGGAGTTGATCCTCGTGTCGCAGGTTCGAATCCCACTAGGGGACATGGAGAGCCGTCCTTCGGATGAGACTGTATAAACCGAGGCCCCGTGTTGCAGTAGGTGCTGGCACGAAAAAGATCCCTCTCTGCTTAATGGTCTTGAGGGCCAAGTATAGGAAAAGAAATTGCAGCTATCTATAGGCTAGTGGTAGCGTCTCCATTTGAGTGAAAATTTCTCGAGAGGGACGTTAAACAATATACAATCAATCGATCAATTTTGGCAAATGCAACGGCTTAGAACACTCTTTGATCATGACATGAATTCTTCAAGGGAATTATGTTGTTTTTGTGACAGAATCACAACATTGGACATAATGGTCACCTTTTACTGCCCTCTGACCAAATTAGACAAGTGGCCATTTATTCCAGTTTAATATATTTAGTAAATATTGTCAGGTGGAATTGAAAGTTACTGCCTGTCACAAGTGGACATTGATTTCAAGTGGACGCTAAATCAGTTTTGATTGTATTATACATGCATTGTACTAGAATAAGAATTGTTTAGCATTGCTTATTTTATATTTTAATAAGTTCTAACAATTTAGAGTTTGTATATTTTTTCCCCCTCAAGTTTGTTGCAGGGCAAACACAACGGTCACGTGACTGTCTCGACCAATCAGATTTTATTTAACTAGTGATTATTTATATAAGATATTATTATAACGAAGTAAGGTGAACGATTTGTTCATGAAAACAATGGATAACATTCTGCTTTCAATTAACAAAACATATGTAAAGATTTTTTAAATAAAAAAAATGTTTGGAGAGTGTGAAGCGAGGCACCGAGGAATTAATGGCGGTACATTGGGTCCCTTGTCCCCAAATAAACTAAACTTAAGGATGTACACCCGATTCTGCACAGATTGTTGCAAAACCTTATGCTTACAATATTGCAATAACTCAGAAATAATAAGTTTAATTTTAATTTTTACCTGTTGCCCCTTCTGCCATTTTCAATTTTTTAAAAATCCTTATAAATACATGTCCGTCTCGAACCTCAACTGGTAAAATCCAGTCATATGCTGTCAGTTTAAATACTGGAGGTATTCTTACGCGAATATGTAACTCTCAAACATGACAAGTATACTCCGCTACAAAATATATTCCATTATATCCATAAGCAAAAGCACTTCTTTGAACGAGTAAACAAGAACAGGAAAATAAATGTAATTTTTTTTTTGAAAAATAGCTATAGTGACATAAGGATATACCAGAACCAGATATTTGAATGGGAAGATAAAAACAACAATCACGTTGAAAATTCATTGAAAACATTTTATCCCAATCTGATTAAGATCAGCACTGTGCCTTTTATTTTTTGAAATCATCCTGCCTTTATTCCAAAGTGACATTCTACTTTCGTTTTCTAAATATTTTGTCATGTGATACCTACAGTTTTATGGACATATTTTGAGGCACTTTGGGATCATTTTATTTTTTGCAGGAATCGTATTCGTGCAAATCACGAATCTCTTCCAGAAAATTTGTCAGTTAAAAAAACTTAAAAGGTATCACAGAGCTACAGAATACTAGACGTACTGAACTAGTTTTTTATGTAAGTAAACTGTGACGAAAGAGGAGACGGGAACAGCGCTGGAATCGAGACGTCAAGAAACATAACTCATTGAGAGACGAGGGAATCAGAAAACTACACAATCACAACGGCATGGGTTGAACAAACAACGCTAAGACCCATGGAAGTAAGAACTTCATAAATTATGGAAATGCGACGGAATCACTCCCTTATATAGAAACAATTTAACCGAATCTTAGGAAGCAGATAATAGAACCTTGCAACCATTCTCATACTGTACTAGACCGGACCCGAAGACAAAGATAAAGTTGACAAGGAGAAAATTAAAGGGACCTTAGATTGAACAAAACTCTTTAAAACAATCAAAGAGTTTATTCGAACTATTTGCATTTATAAAAACACAATGTGTGAAACTTTTCCTAGACGTCGACAAGAGTTAGACTTGTATGAACGGGACATTATAAACAAGCCTGTACTTAACCTTGTTTTTATATTATGTTTTGATTATATATGCTGTCTGTTCATCTTACTAAATCTTAACCAAAGATTCCTTTTTGTCATGTTGTTTATAAAAAAAATTTATTAATTTGTTTAAACAAATAATCAATTCATTATAACAAATTATCAATCTGTTATAACAAATTATCAATTTGTTATAACAAATTATCAATTTGTTATAACAAAATATCAATTTGTTATAAGAAACAAGTAATTAATTTAAACAAATTAATAATTAGTTAGAATAACGAATAACTTTAAAACAAATTACTAATTAGTTTTATTATATATCTGATTTTTCCTTATATAAAACATTAGATCGTTAAGACACAGTTAAAGTATATCATTGAGGGAGTTGGAAAATTCCAGTTCCCCAAGACTATTTTCCCAGAAACCGTTATGAATGGACTAATCCCCGTGCATTCGTCAAGTGAGCTAATAACTGCTTCGAAAGCTATTTCCAGATATTCGTAATCCTCTTGATTTTACTTTTACATTGGTATGATATGAAAATGAACTAATTTCCGTGTGTTAGTACAGTGAGCTAATCCCTGTTTTGAAATCACGTTATCTGAATCCTCTAAATTGTTAGTTTGTATCGGTATAATATAACAGTTAGAAAGTATATCATTGCGGGAGTTAGAAAGATTCCAGTTCCCCTAAGCCAGAACTATTTCCCTCGGCTTGATCGCCTTGGGAAAAAGTCTTGGCCTTGGGAAACTGGGATCTTGCTAACTCGCCTTAATGATGTACTTTAAGTGTATAATTATTATTAACAAAAATTAATAATTTGTTCTAACAATAACAAGGTACAGATTCAATACAAAGAGCTAGGTTCACTTTATGCATAAAATGGCCCTGTACTTATACATGAATAAATTATTTGACTATCACCCTCTTTCACATTTCATATACATTTGTATCAAAATAAAGTAGAGACTTAGTGGTTTTATTTCCCATAACGTGATTCCTTTTGAGAATCCAGGTATTGAAAAACAGGCGTTGAGAAAATGCAATGTATGTTCTTGAAATTTGTAGAAAACATGCATATTTGAATACCTTCAGCTAATAATTCAAATATGTGCACAGCCCACGATCCAAAAAGGGGTTTTATCAAATCTTTCTTGGAAAATATTCCTTGTCTATTTAGATGACATAATAATATTGTGTAAAAATTTTAAAGAACATATTGACAATTCCAGACAAGTTTTTTGGGCGACTGATGAGAGAGGCTAATTTAAAAATGAACCCAAAGAAATGTTTGTTGTTGCATAAAGAAATTTCCTTTCTGGGACATATTGTTAGTGAAAATGGGATAGCCACTGATCCCTCAAAGATTTACTCAGTCAACAATTGGCCCATACCTAGAAACGTAAGGAAGTAATAGTTAGAAGCTTCTTAGGTCTTATAATTACGTTTTCAGCTTTGAATTTCATCATATTCAAAATAACTAAGTCACCAATTTCCCTCTTCGATAACGAGATTCTTCTTCATAGAACTCCATCTTTGACACGTTGAAAAACTTGTCATTAAAGAGTTTTGTAAAATAAACAGTCTCGTTTCCGCATGATATCTCGAAAAATCTTTGAGCTTTTGCAATGATATTTTATACCATGACATAAGAAGACCTCAATTAAATTTGAGGTCAAAAGGTCATTGGTCAAGGTCGCAAATTAATACATTTTATGTGTGTGTGTAAAACTTTCATATCAGGGCGATATTTCAAGAAGGTTTTGAGTTTTTGCAATTAATTTTTACACCGTAACTACTACTGCCCTCCCCACCCTTCTGTTCGTCCCTCCGTCCGTGTCTATAACACTTTCATTTCCAAGCGATATCTCGAGAAGCCTTTGAACTTTTACAATTAAATCCTACATGACAACTCCCTATGGCCTAAAGAAGACGCCTACTAGTTTTTAAAAGGTTTTAGTAGAGGTTAAACTAGACACACTTGGTTTTTGTAACATTTTGACAATGTAGGACATGAAGTAAACATGTACACGATAATGTGTATGTGACCTATTATTTGCATTAATTTATCGTCAAGTTCGTCGATGGCCGCAGATTTTATAGTCAACAACAGTAGATTCGATACTAAAATCTACATGAAAAATTGTTTCGAAACCAGGAAAACAGAGGCGAGGTTGTCGCAATTGGCATCTATGGGCTATCACAGGTTTTTATTGACAGAACGCTACTTTTACGATGCACCCCATTTCTATGATTTTTTTTTAATTATAAATTTTAAGATTATTTTCTTTATTTTTTTTTTACCTCTAACTATACTTCATCTACACGTTCCTGATAAAAAAAAATCACCATGAAATCCGACACATTACCTCTCTATAATATTTATAGCGGTAAATTATGTTTTTAGTATTTGCATCTGTTTCGAAATTCAAGGTGATTTTAATGGTATCATTTGTCCTATAATCTTTAAAGATAATTCATATTTGAAGAATAATTATAATAAAATACAGTCTTACTAAGTTAGTTTCATGAAAATTTTTTTGTCGACTGAATGAAACTCCCCCCTTAATTCACCCTCTCTTCCCAGCAACTACATCATATAAACACCGACTTTATTTTTCTCTTCTGAATCTACCGAAAAACATTAAAAATAAGTTTACGCCGCCTGCTCCATAACTTCAGTACTTGACGGAATGACTTGGAATTAAAAAAAACCTCTATAATTGAGTAATTGATTGGTCCAATAACCAACCAATTGACACCCCATTCAGACGGCAGTGTTATACCGGAGGCGATTTAGTGAACACCAAATCGTCAGGTCAACTGACGTAACTAGGCTCAAATTTTTAGTGAGGCAAGGGTGCTGGGCATTCCTAGTCTCAGACGAGGCAAGGATAGTACCTCATGACCAGTGATTGAGGTTTCCAAGGGGAGGGATGTCTGGGTATTAGAAAATAAAAGATTTAATCTTTAAAAGATTTTACGTTTGGAATTGTCCCCCGCATGACGCAGTGGTTAGAGCGTATGCTCTAAAGTCGCAGACTAAGGAATTGATCCTTACATCACGGGTTTGAATCCCACTGAGGGAGGTAGAGACATGTCCTTTGGCTGAGACCGTAAAAACCGAATCCTAAAAAGACCTCTCACTGTTCAGTCATCCTCAGTGATCCTGAAAGCCCAGTACAGATTTAAAACTTGCAGCCCTCCATCGGCAAGTGTTTCAATATGAATGAGAAATTCTTAGAAGGGGTGTTGAATAATCAAACAATTTACTAAATAAACATTTTGAATTAAATTTTACATGCGTTCTAAATGAAAATGAGGTACCTGGTGAGATGGACGATTTAAAGAAATGGAAATAAAAGTTGAAAATATTAATTTAGCAAGAAGACACACATAAACAATGTAGAACTTTTTCACTTTTCAAAAAACTCTAAAAATTTAGTGAGGCATTTGCCTCACTTGCCTCAATGGTAGTTACGGCCTTGCAGGTAGAGTAAACCAAATGTTAGTCATATCATAGACCTTCCCTTCGCTTTAGCCAGTTTAGGTCTATGGTCATACATATATCAAATCCTTTATGACCAGAAACATGCACGCCAACGATAAAAGGAATTAAAATCATTTAGTAGGTTTATATTTATTGTCACATCATATAATTAAATTACAGTAAAATAAAATTTGCAACACATACGTGAATAATCATGTAGGTTTATATCATATACAAAGTTTTTTTTTTAATTACTAATAAAAGTTGCAAAACAATTTTAAACTGAAAATCTGACACTTACAGTGTGTAAGTAGGAATAGGAAGCGCCCATGGCACTTTTAGTGGTTCAATAGCTCTACTCTAAGAGTAAACGTTTTGTATGCGTTGCAAATTTCTATGGTTTATTTCGTAATTATAAATCAAAGTGACGCTACGCGGGATGTTGGTGACGTTTGACGTTACGCTTTCATAGCGCTATGGAAAAATTGACACAATGCCTATAATAGTAATACTTGCTTGACTGGTACCCTATTGCTCTCTCTTTGTATTTGAAATAGGAGTTTAAAAAGTCCTAGGCTATTTATTATTAAACTAATAAACATAAAGGGTGCTTTGGTTTTGTATATATATAATGAATTTTGTTAATTACTCGAAGCAGTCTTAAACGCATTTTCCGTGTATTGACGTTGAAGCAGAACGACTTTTACGCGTTCGGAACGTCCACTGGACAAATATGTTGAACCTCCTAAATGTTGCGAAAAATATTAATTACTGGAGTAAATTTATTAATCTGACATTCAATCTAACCGTTTAGAGTAGCACATTATGAACATTTAATTATTCTTGTAGTCGATGGGGAAAACAATATAATTTAACGACTCGAAAAAAAGCATTGTCTTGTTTTTGCACGTCATTTTAAACGCTGGACATTTCTGTTGAACTTGTAATCCAATTACTTGCTACAAAGCATGCAGTTTGATATCAATATAAATGAAATATTTCAAATCTATAGGAAAAGCACATTATTTTGATATAATTTGTTTCTATTTAAACTTTCTTGTAAATGATTTCATTTATTGTTTATATTCATAAGCACGTTTTTAATTAAAAGCGTTACAGATTCTTCATCTGTAAAAAATATCGCTTTCTATTTCTTGTCGATATTTAATGCAAAATCGTTAATGAAGTCACAAACGACATAGTTTGATCTTGTTCTGTGAGGAAAATGAAAATTCTAGATTCACTTATGAACGCTCTACACACGAAAAATGCACGATCCCTGCTAAAAAACGTAACGCGTTACACGCTTAAAATACCTTTTATTTGCGTTTTAAAATTATAATTTTTGCATAAAATTTATTTAAATGTTTTTTTTTCTTACTACGAGGGTTGATCCAAAAGTAATGTCACAACTTTGATAAAATTGCTATAAATCGACGTAAAGCAACAATATTAAACAGGATAGAAGCTTTATTAATTTCAAATCAGACCTGAAAAATTCAAAGGAATGTGGTGTATATTTGTCAAAATATCGGATTTTAAACAATGCGCGTTCATGGTAGTCGCCGCACCTGAATATAACGTCATATGACGGATACACACCGTCATACTTTTAAGCGTTTCCCCTTCGTTTTATCAAAAAATATTTGTGATTTGCAAATACTTTCACCAATTCCACTTTCTTTAAGAATTCTTGGTACCATTATACACTTTCTCTTTTCATAATTAAGCCCTCTGTCAAATTTTTTTGAACAGTAGCATAAGACAAACTTAAAAAATCACATGTCACTCTATACGTCTGTCTTTTTTGACAACGTCAGACACCATTGAACGCTTCCGTCCGATCTCCTATCTTTCGGTCTTCTTGTCCTCTGCTAATCATTCAGTGACCAATCACCCACCCAAAATTGCTGAAACCATCTATTAAGATGTCTCTTATTTGCATTCTTTATTCTGTAAGTCTGATTGATTAACGAAAATGTCGCTAGTGATGATTCCCATATTTTGAAGCAAAAATGCATTACAACTCGTCGAGCCTTTTTTTTCCCATTTCGATAATCCCTTTGATCAATTCATTAGAGTAAAACAACAATTTTTATGATCGCAAATACCAATACCGTCATTTAATTTTCAATCAAAGACTAGAAAATGGCGAGAATTGTGTCTTAAAAAAGATTTGGAGATTATGTGCATTTTTGGAATCTTTTTATTAATGTGTTTTTTCATTTTAGGAAAAAATACACTTGAAAACACGACGTTCCGTTGTGACGCGGCGACACCCCCTATGCTCTATGTTTTAAACATATATAAAATAAATTCGACTAAACATTATTAAATTAAAATTTCAATGTTAATTAGATTTATATTTGTGCATCTTTTGGTATATTGTATTTGATAATATGACGCCAAATATAAAAGATATCGACACTGTGACATTACTTTTGGATCAACCCTCGTAGAATCGGGTAGTTCTGTAAAAAATCTATCCATTCATACCAAATTCGTCCATATTGCAAGTATTTTTCTAAAATCACCGGTGAGTTTAATATAGGTCAGATTCTAAAATTGTAAAATGGCACCAACATCGCGCGTAACGTCCATATATGTTTCTTTAGAAAATTATTTTTTCAAGAATGTTCAAAATCATCCTTAGAAATTGTTGGTTGTGATTAATTTTGAATCTCAGTGTGCGCCAAAAGGACTAGCCCGATGTCCGAACACTAGTAAAAATTCGATCGGGCTAGTAGAATGTAGGTCAGCACTAGCCCGATCGGTCTAGTGAAAAGTTGCATGCATTTTACATTTATTTGTTGATAAATCTTTAAAAGTAATAAAATAAGTATAAAAATTCTTATTGTTTCCTTTCTTTTTACATGTGCGTGGGTTTCTTTTGTTTAAGCGTGTCGAGAACTTTCGGCAATCGGTCTTCTCTGTACAGTTTGGGTTTATAAAAATGCACATTAGCATTTACTTCCGGTTATGGCTGCGTTATGTCTATCAATATGAATTTCGACTGGTTTAAGCGAGACAATAAAGAAACAAAGCGCCAACAGAATGTGACAGAAGTTAAAAAGAAATATAAAGTAAAAAGGACAAGAGAATTTCTAAACAAGTGGAAGGAGGGGCGGCCTTGGCTGCAATACGACGAGGTGAAAAAGACCATGACTTGTACTTACTGCATACACGTGAAAAGCAAAAACAAATTCACAACTGGATCTGAAAACTTCCGTATCGATGCTGTTGTGGCCCATGAGCTGTCTAAACCTCATATATACGCTGCATCAGTTTCTACAAGGGCATCAGTTGAAAATTCGGACGCCGCTAAAGCGCTTCGACAACTGAAGAGTCACGAGTTTAAAAATTTGAGTATTCTGTTCCGGAATGCCAATGCCGTGGCAAAAAAACATCTTTCATTTAAAACGTACCCTTTGTTATGCAAGCTTGACCAAGCAAAAGGACTTGATGTTACTTACTTTTAAGGTTGCCCCAATCAGGAAAAGAAAACTTACATACAGTAGAAGTTGCAGTTCTAAAAAGAGAGCACTAGATGAAGAAAAGATATGCATGTGGAGGCCCAGCCTGAGGGAGGCACATCAGAGGAGCCCCAACCAGGCACATCAGAGGAGCCACAGCCAGGCACATCTATGACTCAAGCTCTGGTAAATTTATATGAAGTGTTTCCTTGCACTGTGCAACTGAATATCTTATTTTCCATCTGTACATTTGTTTTGAATATTTTTAGGAGACAGACAGTGAGGAAGAAGAATTTGAAGAGAGTGAGACTGAGGAAGAAAGTGAAGAAAGCGAGACTGAATTTGACAATGAAATATCAGAAAACACAGTGGGAAAGAACATTTTGAACTATGAAGTGGAAATGGAAATGAATTAACACAATAAAAGATTATCACTTGAATGTTCTTAGTTATGTATTCATGTTGTAAAGTATGTGGGCTAGCAAAATCTGATTCGGGCTAGTAATTGTTCTTCATTACTAGCTCGATTGGGCTAGTGCTGAAAAAAGTTTTTCCCGCACACTGTAATCTAACCAACCGGTACCCCTAAATTTTGGCGATAATAGTAATGCCAGACTTAAAACACTAATACTTTTTAATAATGTTTCCATATATAAGGTTCTCTACGATAAAGAGATGGTGAAATGATGTAACGCAGAAAAGAATTTTTAAAAAAAAGAAAGAGAGGGTAAGAAAGAGGGAGAGAGTAGTGTGAGAGAAAAGATGCTGGGAGAGGGAGAAGTAGGTTAGGGAAAATTCGAAAGGGAAACATTCCCCTCTAGATTAACCTGCCCAATTCCTATGCCACCTCGACTCCCTACTCCTAGTTGGAGTGGGGAGAAGGATAATGAGAGAGAGAGAGAGAGAGAGAGAGAGAGAGAGAGAGAGAGAGAGAGAGCATATAATCAAAATACTGAAAGTATTGATTAGTGTTGATTTATTATTGTAGATGTACATGCTAAGAAATTAAGTACAATGTTGCATGATCTTGTCAATATTTTAATTACTAAGTAGTATATTTTGTAAAGAAAAAAAATCAGCAAGATTCCTAAGTATTTTTCTAGATTAAGAGGAATAAATCATTCATCCATTCAGATATATGCAATAGGAATATATACACTTCATAATCAAGGATTTTCAGTAAAAATTGGAATATTTGTCCAAATATAAGTGATCCTTAATACTCAAGAGAGGTCATATGCGTTCTTTCCGTTTTTATTTGTGAAAATGTCGTCTCAATGGTAAACAATCACCGCGAGACGCTTGATTTCTATCGGTGGTTAACTGTGCGTTTGAATCCTACTCTGAACGATGGCGTCGTGCTACATCACTTGGACGGTACCTCAATTAAAAAAGGAATTGATGCACAGGGATGCAGCTACTCACGGGAGAAAAACTGATCTGATTGAAAGGTATACCCTTGAGATCAATATTTTCACACAAAAATTAATTTGTTCATAGAAAATTTCGTATAGAAATACAAAACAGTGTCCGTCCAGTTTATGTTGACCTACGTAACAAATTCAACCTTGTCATCAGTTAGACATCACTTAGTTTTCCTATACATATATGATTGAATTCGATTACAATGGTATTTGTATATAGCTTTGTTTTATAAAGTAAAACCCTTGATCATAGCTCCTTTAATGGTATTTATCTGCAGTCAAACCGATATTATAGAGTGTAGATAGGCATCAGCATTCAACCAAGAATATGGTTTTCGGCATGTGATAATCTAATGGGGACCATCCGACCGGTTTCATTCATTTTTTTTAAATTTTATTCACATTATAAGGTTACCCAGATAAACACACATTATATATCTTAGAACCCCATACCCTTCGGAGTTCCCATGTTGAAGGTTGAAAAATACAATTTATCACCATATTAGGCCTATATAGTGAAATTATAAATGTTTCAAATTAAAGAGCAATGAATCAGATTATACTACAACTTAGAAATTAAGAGAGTTTTACTTTATAAACTGAAAGTAAAAAAAAAAAGAATGAAAATTGAGGTCAATTTTATGCTCTAGGGCTATTTTTCAATAATTTAGAAAAAAAATGTCTCCCTTATTATACCATAAGTGAGCTTGCCGTAGGCCGGTGAACCTACTTCATGTGTAATAATGCAATATATTGAAACTTTTTCCCTATTTTTATAGACATATATATACAGTATTTTATGTTTGTTCTAACTTATCTGCTTATGAAATAATAATCTGAATTATGCCATTTTCATCCAAATATCTGGGTAATGATTAATTCTAAATTCCAACAATAATTTATATCCAGGCTTGAGTCCTATGATAGGAACAAGAACTTTTTACCACCGCCTGTTCTTCTGCCAGAACCTCTAGATGTGAACTGGCCATCCACTGGATTTCAACAATTGAAGCCAGATCACCAAGGACTTTTACCTAGTGTAACAAGGGACCAAACAGAAGCCTACTTTCTTCACCGCCTTGCAGGTTTCATAACTTTGAATATATAATATACATGTACTAAATTCAGAGTAGTATAATCCTATGTTGAAAAAAATATGTTTTTTATCTATCATCTTTCATTTTACATGTACCCCCACTCCTAAGGAGAGAGGGGTAATACTTATACTGTGATATAATCCTTGTGTGTCTGTCTGAGTGTCAGTTGTGTCTGTCCTTAACAATTTTTTCTCAGCGCAACTTACTACTTTATTAAATTGTAGAATTGATGATTGAAATTTTAGTACTCTTTGCTAGGCATGCCATATAGTGGCACTGGATTTATTTTTGTATGTACTCGAAATACAAGAAGGGCAATGTTTGAAACTCCCTGAAAAATTACGCAGACAGTAGACATGCAGGGCTGATTGCTAGTGAAAGTTGTCAGACCTGTCAAAAATGTACTAGCCCCCCAAAAATGAGCCTTTTCTGAGTTCATTTAAACAATAATGTGAATGGGCCCAGCTCCCTATAAATTTGATCTCATACCTACATGTATATGCTGATGAATTCTACCAATTTTCTTGCTACTCTTTGTTTGGAAATATTTAAAGTTATTTCAAACAGTGAACACAGAAGAGATGGTAAATCAACATTAGAGCAGGGATATCACTAGTGAGCATTAATGATTTCTTCACAGACTTCTTGTTTTTAATGCAATGAACTTTAGTAATGAAATTAATAAGTATTTATTTTTGTAGGTGATAATGACTCGGCAAGAAATATTAAGGCCATCAAGAATGGTGAATTGTTGTACGATTCGAAGAGAATCCTGGCGTGTTCTGTGCTCATTCAGGCCGACATATTTTTTACGGGAATAGTCAGTGCAGCCATGAAAAATAAGGTCAGTTGAACATTTACATAGACTCAGCAAGAAATTTAATCTATGCCTTTTTTTTTTTTTCAAATCTCTATACTTATCATTTTATTCCAGATAGAAAGTCCATTTTGTAATTTGTAATACACGTATTCTTTGTATTTTTATGAATTGGGCAAATAACATGTATGTATTTTTATCAATCAGGTGACATACAACTACAAGCTTCGACTAGAAAAGCAATCCGGAGATATTTTAAGTTCCCACTGCGAATGTCCTGCTGGTAAGGGCCCAAACGGAACGTGTAAGCATCTAGCAGCAGTGATGGTGATGCTGGAGAAGTTCACTGGGTTAGGAGAACTGACTGGCATTGAGAAAACGTGCACAGAAAACCTTATGATGTTCAATAAACCAAAGATTTCCCATAAAGGTTTACATTTATATATTGATTTATAGTTATTTTTTGAGCTATTATACCCCTGGTAATCCTCAATATGCTTTTTGAATAATTATTACAAGATTTGATATTTAACATGAAGTGGTCACCCATCCAAGGGTTTAACAGGCTCAACATTTCTAAACTTGCCTGAAATAGAGGGATAGTTTACCGCATCACTAGAAAAGCTAGCTTACTAGCAAGGCAGTATAAGTTCCCTGTATACTTTCTGCTACAATATTTAGCTTTAGTCTGGGTGTACCTATAACATAAATAACACAGAATATGAATTTGAAGAATGTATTGTGGTTTTACCTATCATTTTAAATATTTCAACTTGACACTTTTTTCTTACAGGATCACCAGTAAAGGTAGAACATCTTTCACGAAAACGCAAGTCAGAGTCAATATTAGATGATCCCCGTCCAGAGAAGAGGAGGAATATGGAGGGTTTTGAGGACAGGGTGAGGAACATCCTCATCAATTATACCGCAAAATCGTCGGCAGATATTGCCTATCGCTACTTATTCAAAGGAGCTGATTTGAAGGTATAAGAAATAAAACTCCAAGTACTGTGAGCAATAAGCTCACTAAATAATACCCCCTGCCTCCCATATGAATATAGTGGAAGTATCCATGGTTTGGTCTGGAAGATCTAAAATTTATGTCAGATCAAAATGTAATATAGGAGATGCACAATGGCAATATGTAATAAAGATTCTGACAAAGTTTTATTAAATTTCCTTCAGTGGTATGAGAGGAGTTGCGCATAAGAGATGGGTACCCTTAAAGCGTAACAGATGGACGGACGTACAGACAAACGAACATACCGATTACTATATACCCTCCCACTTTTCAAGCGGGGGGTATAATGAAAATACCTTTGGTCCCAAACTCATTTGTGTATCCAATCGCAATACATGTTCTTTTCCACTATAACCAATAGGAGGTGGGGGTATCATTTTGTGAGCGCAGTGCTTACAGTACCTCAATGTTTAAAAAGATTAATTTAATTGCAATTGAAGCAAGAGAACATTTTGTATTTCTTATTTCAAAACTGTATCTAAAAAAAAAAAATTAGAACAAAGAAAAGCTGGAGACCAACACCTTGAGGTTAAAATTGCGGAAGATAACAACAAAATAAATTTACTGCTGCATTCTCACGAAGTGTTGGTGATCTGTTTTTTACTTTTAGTTTTAAAAAAATTAAAGCTTAGAACTATAAATCATGATTTTATCTTTCTTTTTCAGTCTGCAGTTCATGATCATGATTATCTCTCACTACCTTTCACTGAGTATTGGGTTGATGAAGCATTGAAGGTACATGTACTAAGTGTTCAATACTTTGTCAATTGTTTATTAAAAAAAAAACTTTATCAGATCAAGAACAGAAAAAAAATAATCACTTTGTGTTTTGAAAAACATTAAAAGGACCCACCAAAATTTATTTGCATAATGAAAAAAATATTCACAGGTGAATGATTTGGAGAGAGAGAAGATAGAAGTTGCAACACGTGGGCAATCGACTAACAAAAAATGGTTTGGAGAGAGGACCTGGAGACTAACTGCATCTAACTTTGGACAAATATCCCATATGACGGACAGGCGAAACAAGGACAAATTATGTGAATCAATATTCTCATCAAAGCAGATTAACTCTTTAGCAACATTGCACGGTAAAAATTATGAAAGGAAAGCTATAAAATGTTTTGAATCTGAATACAAAGTTAAAGTTAAGGGATGTGGCTTTTTTATTTACACAGAAAAACCATTTCTTGGTGCTTCCCCAGATGGAATTATTGACGATATGCATATTGTTGAAGTTAAATGTCCATATTTAGGTCGAAATGTAAATATCGAATTAAAGTGTCTGAAGTATTTTAGGTATTTAGAGCAAAAAAATGGAGTCATTCAACTTAAGAAATCATCAAATTATTATGATCAAATTCAAGGTCAATTACTTATCACTGGAAGGCAATTTTGTTATTTTGTAGTTTATACTTTTAAATCACTGTTTGTAGAAAAAATTGAATTTGACCAGGAGTATTGTAAATTTTGTTTAGTTCCTAAACTAGATCTGTTTTATAGAAAGTGGTTCCGACCATTTGTTGCTTCAAAGTTGTATGCAAAATACTCTGGTAATTCTTGCAGTGCAAAATATTGAATGCATTTTATAAGCCTACCATATTTATTATATTGCTGCCAGGAAAATATATTGTGCTGACATTCATTGATCAACTCTTTGTAAACATTAATTGCTGTAAAATTATTTAAGGAATCACTGTCTAGTTAGCATATAGTGTCATTGTGAAATAAAATTGTACATATAAATTTATAAAATGTAGATTTTAAAATGTAGACTATTAGATTTAAATTACTTCCATGTCAATTTCAAATGTACCCACCCACTGACATCAAACACAAAGACAATCTCACAAGATTTACATGCATATTTAGGCCTCCTTAGCTCTTGAACTATTGATTTGCCAAATTTACATTCTGGTAGAATTATCAAGAAATCAACTCCACTAACCTTCAACAAGTTATCAAAGAGAAAACAAATAGAAATGGAAATATAAAGAAATTAACTCCACTAAACTTCAAAGAGATATCACAAAGAAAAAATACAGAAATGGAAATACCCAGTATTTCATTAAAATGTTTAAAACGAGTTTATTTATTTTGTGGGTCTAGTCACTTTATGGCAAATCCCCATTGAAAACAACATTTATTTTCTGTAAACTGATGCCTTTGCAAAAGGAACCTTTGTGTATTTTAGACTGTTTTAAGTCTTAGTAGATGGACATTTTGTGTTCCCATTACAGCATTTGTATGTACATGCATATACACTGTAATAAATATGTATGTGAAGATTAATGGTTTCCTTATTTTGTTTCCATAAAAAATTTTGAAAGAATTTACATTGTTATACATGATTTATTTCATAGTCTTTCTTCAATCCAAATCAAACATATATCAGCAAGTTCCATTAAGGTACTCCAATCCTCAGGTTCTGAAAATCAGGCATTGACTTATCCACTATTAGAAAATGCTCACAAAAATGTCTTTGAATTTTTAAAGTTATGTGTTTTTACTTCCGATAATTTTTCAAACATCATCTTTAAAGGTGCATGGACACAGATTTAAAGTTAATATCTTCTGTATAGTTTCACGACTTATATATTTTAATAGCATTTTACTCAAAAATATAATAAAATTTCTATTTCATCTTAAAGTTGAGTTTTGAGACTTTTTGAATTGAATTTTAAATTAAAGAGTTAGCCTTCCTGGCTGAGGATCGGAGTTCCTGAAGCAATTATGCAAATTTGTCAACAATACACTTTCTGAAGTTGCTTAAAACAAAGCATATAAATATAATACGTGAACCAAGCTGCAGCTTGCTGTGACAGAGTTCACCTTTTAGAATTTTGTACCTTTTGGCAAGACCTATCACCCTCTCTACATGTATGCGCTTGGATGCCACACGCCGATCATGAACGACCTCGTGGGCATCAAGCTGAGACTTTCCTTTTAGAAACGTTGGGGTGTTTACTTGAACGTCATTATTTGCAAAAAGATCTTGAACCATAATCCCCCTATCAGCCATAATGCTGTCACCTTTTTTAAACATACCCTTGTTTAACAACTCAGATCTTTCAATGATCATTCTATCACTTGCAGATCCTCCATACGCATCTGAAACATAAGATACTGCACCCCTTGGTGTAACACCAATCATTGCTTTGATTGTGTTTCTGTGTTTGTAATTAGACCAGGTAATAGACTGAGAATTTACATCAGATGGTTTTTGTATGGGGATTTCTGTAGCATCTAATATTACTCTCGTACTGGGAAATTTTTCATCAAAATTGGTGGGCATAAAATCTTGAACAATATCTTCAGAAGGCCAGAAATTTAGTTCTTTCAATTGAAAATACAAAAAATTAATCCAAGTAATGACAATTCTTGAAACAGTGGAAGTGGAAACTTGAAAAAACAGAGACAATTCAAAGTCTTCTTTGGCCTGCCTTAACTTCATTAAAGTAAGAAAAAGCTGGTCCTTAGGTTCAAGTACAGAACATTTGTAATCGAGCTCATCTACACATGGACCAAGACAATAAAACAGTGTCATGAACTGGTCATAATCACTGAAACCTGTATAGTATGAAATTGCATCTGGATTGTCCTTAAAATTCTCAATGGAGCATTTTTTTGAAAAAGGATTCTTAACTAAAGAAGCTTCCTCTGGCGTTGCTTGTGGTGATGGTGCTTCCTCGTTTTCTCTCTGCTCTATGACAACTTCCTGCTGTACACCGATAGCTTGAAGGTCTGGCTCATCAAGTTCTTGCTTCCTCCGAGACAGTCTTTGTTGCCTTGGGCTTGGAGTAGGAGGGTCATGATCAGGAATAAGAATAGATGGCACTGCATCATCTTTTAGATGGAGGTGATCAGCTGTTGAAAAAATGTTTATTTATGACACTTTTTGATCAATATACATGTATATTTAATATATATATATATATATGAAACACATCATAATAATGAAAAATTGCACGTGATGATTTATTAGTTGGATAGTTATCATAGTTTAGAACTTTTCAATAGGCTAAATAACAATAAACACACATGATTTTAAAGATAAGTTTTAAGTAAGACTACATGTAAGACTGCACATTTATCTGTTTATCAAATGATAATAATAAAAAAAGTGATTGAACTTATCTTTTTGGAATCTTTTGTTGGTCTATATCTGCTGCGCTGAAATAAATAAAAATAACACAAAGCAACAGGAACTAGGTAAACTTAACTAAGTAAAACAATATGAAGAACCACTATCAATATTCAAATTCTTAATGTTAATCAACAGAAGAAAATTGAAATTTATTGGCAGTGGTTGATCAGTTATAAATTCAAATATTAAGAAAACTTTATTTTGACAAACAAAATGACCATTGTGCAATAAACCGTACTGAGTACTTATGTATACACTAGAATACACCCCTCCTTTCCGCAGAGTTTGAAGCATTATGTATTAATTTTATCACCTCAAAGTGCATAAAGGTCTTATCGTAAATAAAAACACAAAATTTAAAACAAACTAACAAAGTTAAGTCAATATTTACGTTTCCTAACCTGACGTGTCCTTGTAATCGCTTGCAACAAAATGCAGGTCGCAGACAACGTCTCTGTCATTAGGCTCCCAGAGTTTTTTAGTTCGCGGGTCAAGCCGTTTTATGGCAATTCTCCACTGCAACCGACGTTGTTTATTTTTTGGAAACTGGTGTCCACCATAATTACAACAAAACGGCACAGAACAGCGCTGAGGCATAACGTAATCCGCAGTCGATCAGCATGTAAACATAAAGATTCAAGCGTCTCAAACGCAGAGATAACCACCGATAGGTTTGGTGTGTAAAATCCGGAACCAAAACCGGCGAGTGATTACCATTCAATTTTGTTTCTTTTGATTTAAGTTGTTTCAGGGCATGTATTTTGAATTAGGCTTTAAAAATATTTGATTCTTGTAACATTCCCAAATTATCAAGGGTCGGTATGCCGTTTTTTTCATAAATAAAGGAGCCAAACATACCTGGACTGAATTAACCAGGTGTTATATTTACAGTGGACACCCAACATGGCTGCCTTCATGGCGGCAGAAAAAGAATGGGGGGATTCTTGTTACAATAATGATTACTCTTTAAATTTAAGGTAAATGTTGACTAGATTGACATATTTTGTATCTCAAATAAAGCTACAATTAATATTTGAAAAATCCGCCTGGGATATGAAAACGAAAGTACATTGGATAGTTGAACCAAACTACGATTTGATTCTGAAAAAGGTCCGATAAAATTCTTACTTGCCATGTGGGCGATAATATTCTCAAGAGCTGGTCGCCCACAGGAAAATTTACTAGCATTTGCGAGTGGGCGAGTGGTTATTTGCAACCCTGCTTCCCATGTTGAAGGTTGAAAAATACAATTTATCACCATATTAGGCCTATATAGTGAAATTATAAATGTTTCAAATTAAAGAGCAATGAATCAGATTATACTACAACTTAGAAATTAAGAGAGTTTTACTTTATAAACTGAAAGTAAAAAAAAAAAGAATGAAAATTGAGGTCAATTTTATGCTCTAGGGCTATTTTTCAATAATTTAGAAAAAAAATGTCTCCCTTATTATACCATAAGTGAGCTTGCCGTAGGCCGGTGAACCTACTTCATGTGTAATAATGCAATATATTGAAACTTTTTCCCTATTTTTATAGACATATATATACAGTATTTTATGTTTGTTCTAACTTATCTGCTTATGAAATAATAATCTGAATTATGCCATTTTCATCCAAATATCTGGGTAATGATTAATTCTAAATTCCAACAATAATTTATATCCAGGCTTGAGTCCTATGATAGGAACAAGAACTTTTTACCACCGCCTGTTCTTCTGCCAGAACCTCTAGATGTGAACTGGCCATCCACTGGATTTCAACAATTGAAGCCAGATCACCAAGGACTTTTACCTAGTGTAACAAGGGACCAAACAGAAGCCTACTTTCTTCACCGCCTTGCAGGTTTCATAACTTTGAATATATAATATACATGTACTAAATTCAGAGTAGTATAATCCTATGTTGAAAAAAATATGTTTTTTATCTATCATCTTTCATTTTACATGTACCCCCACTCCTAAGGAGAGAGGGGTAATACTTATACTGTGATATAATCCTTGTGTGTCTGTCTGAGTGTCAGTTGTGTCTGTCCTTAACAATTTTTTCTCAGCGCAACTTACTACTTTATTAAATTGTAGAATTGATGATTGAAATTTTAGTACTCTTTGCTAGGCATGCCATATAGTGGCACTGGATTTATTTTTGTATGTACTCGAAATACAAGAAGGGCAATGTTTGAAACTCCCTGAAAAATTACGCAGACAGTAGACATGCAGGGCTGATTGCTAGTGAAAGTTGTCAGACCTGTCAAAAATGTACTAGCCCCCCAAAAATGAGCCTTTTCTGAGTTCATTTAAACAATAATGTGAATGGGCCCAGCTCCCTATAAATTTGATCTCATACCTACATGTATATGCTGATGAATTCTACCAATTTTCTTGCTACTCTTTGTTTGGAAATATTTAAAGTTATTTCAAACAGTGAACACAGAAGAGATGGTAAATCAACATTAGAGCAGGGATATCACTAGTGAGCATTAATGATTTCTTCACAGACTTCTTGTTTTTAATGCAATGAACTTTAGTAATGAAATTAATAAGTATTTATTTTTGTAGGTGATAATGACTCGGCAAGAAATATTAAGGCCATCAAGAATGGTGAATTGTTGTACGATTCGAAGAGAATCCTGGCGTGTTCTGTGCTCATTCAGGCCGACATATTTTTTACGGGAATAGTCAGTGCAGCCATGAAAAATAAGGTCAGTTGAACATTTACATAGACTCAGCAAGAAATTTAATCTATGCCTTTTTTTTTTTTTTCAAATCTCTATACTTATCATTTTATTCCAGATAGAAAGTCCATTTTGTAATTTGTAATACACGTATTCTTTGTATTTTTATGAATTGGGCAAATAACATGTATGTATTTTTATCAATCAGGTGACATACAACTACAAGCTTCGACTAGAAAAGCAATCCGGAGATATTTTAAGTTCCCACTGCGAATGTCCTGCTGGTAAGGGCCCAAACGGAACGTGTAAGCATCTAGCAGCAGTGATGGTGATGCTGGAGAAGTTCACTGGGTTAGGAGAACTGACTGGCATTGAGAAAACGTGCACAGAAAACCTTATGATGTTCAATAAACCAAAGATTTCCCATAAAGGTTTACATTTATATATTGATTTATAGTTATTTTTTGAGCTATTATACCCCTGGTAATCCTCAATATGCTTTTTGAATAATTATTACAAGATTTGATATTTAACATGAAGTGGTCACCCATCCAAGGGTTTAACAGGCTCAACATTTCTAAACTTGCCTGAAATAGAGGGATAGTTTACCGCATCACTAGAAAAGCTAGCTTACTAGCAAGGCAGTATAAGTTCCCTGTATACTTTCTGCTACAATATTTAGCTTTAGTCTGGGTGTACCTATAACATAAATAACACAGAATATGAATTTGAAGAATGTATTGTGGTTTTACCTATCATTTTAAATATTTCAACTTGACACTTTTTTCTTACAGGATCACCAGTAAAGGTAGAACATCTTTCACGAAAACGCAAGTCAGAGTCAATATTAGATGATCCCCGTCCAGAGAAGAGGAGGAATATGGAGGGTTTTGAGGACAGGGTGAGGAACATCCTCATCAATTATACCGCAAAATCGTCGGCAGATATTGCCTATCGCTACTTATTCAAAGGAGCTGATTTGAAGGTATAAGAAATAAAACTCCAAGTACTGTGAGCAATAAGCTCACTAAATAATACCCCCTGCCTCCCATATGAATATAGTGGAAGTATCCATGGTTTGGTCTGGAAGATCTAAAATTTATGTCAGATCAAAATGTAATATAGGAGATGCACAATGGCAATATGTAATAAAGATTCTGACAAAGTTTTATTAAATTTCCTTCAGTGGTATGAGAGGAGTTGCGGATAAGAGATGGGTACCCCAAAGCGTAACAGATGGACGGACGTACAAACGGACGGACGGACGGACATACCGATTACTATATACCCTCCCACTTTTCAAGCGGGGGGTATAATGAAAATACCTTTGGTCCCAAACTCATTTGTGTATCCAATCGCAATACATGTTCTTTTCCACTATAACCAATAGGAGGTGGGGGTATCATTTTGTGAGCGCAGTGCTTACAGTACCTCAATGTTTAAAAAGATTAATTTAATTGCAATTGAAGCAAGAGAACATTTTGTATTTCTTATTTCAAAACTGTATCTAAAAAAAAAAAATTAGAACAAAGAAAAGCTGGAGACCAACACCTTGAGGTTAAAATTGCGGAAGATAACAACAAAATAAATTTACTGCTGCATTCTCACGAAGTGTTGGTGATCTGTTTTTTACTTTTAGTTTTAAAAAAATTAAAGCTTAGAACTATAAATCATGATTTTATCTTTCTTTTTCAGTCTGCAGTTCATGATCATGATTATCTCTCACTACCTTTCACTGAGTATTGGGTTGATGAAGCATTGAAGGTACATGTACTAAGTGTTCAATACTTTGTCAATTGTTTATTAAAAAAAACTTTATCAGATCAAGAACAGAAAAAAATTAATCACTTTGTGTTTTGAAAAACATTAAAAGGACCCACCAAAATTTATTTGCATTATGTAAAAAATATTCACAGGTGAATGATTTGGAGAGAGAGAAGATAGAAGTTGCAACACGTGGGCAATCGACTAACAAAAAATGGTTTGGAGAGAGGACCTGGAGACTAACTGCATCTAACTTTGGACAAATATCCCATATGACGGACAGGCGAAACAAGGACAAATTATGTGAATCAATATTCTCATCAAAGCAGATTAACTCTTTAGCAACATTGCACGGTAAAAATTATGAAAGGAAAGCTATAAAATGTTTTGAATCTGAATACAAAGTTAAAGTTAAGGGATGTGGCTTTTTTATTTACACAGAAAAACCATTTCTTGGTGCTTCCCCAGATGGAATTATTGACGATATGCATATTGTTGAAGTTAAATGTCCATATTTAGGTCGAAATGTAAATATCGAATTAAAGTGTCTGAAGTATTTTAGGTATTTAGAGCAAAAAAATGGAGTCATTCAACTTAAGAAATCATCAAATTATTATGATCAAATTCAAGGTCAATTACTTATCACTGGAAGGCAATTTTGTTATTTTGTAGTTTATACTTTTAAATCACTGTTTGTAGAAAAAATTGAATTTGACCAGGAGTATTGTAAATTTTGTTTAGTTCCTAAACTAGATCTGTTTTATAGAAAGTGGTTCCGACCATTTGTTGCTTCAAAGTTGTATGCAAAATACTCTGGTAATTCTTGCAGTGCAAAATATTGAATGCATTTTATAAGCCTACCATATTTATTATATTGCTGCCAGGAAAATATATTGTGCTGACATTCATTGATCAACTCTTTGTAAACATTAATTGCTGTAAAATTATTTAAGGAATCACTGTCTAGTTAGCATATAGTGTCATTGTGAAATAAAATTGTACATATAAATTTATAAAATGTAGATTTTAAAATGTAGACTATTAGATTTAAATTACTTCCATGTCAATTTCAAATGTACCCACCCACTGACATCAAACACAAAGACAATCGCACAAGATTTACATGCATATTTAGGCCTCCTTAGCTCTTGACCTATTGATTTGCCAAATTTACATTCTGGTAGAATTATCAAGAAATCAACTCCACTAACCTTCAACAAGTTATCAAAGAGAAAACAAATAGAAATGGAAATATAAAGAAATTAACTCCACTAAACTTCAAAGAGATATCACAAAGAAAAAATACAGAAATGGAAATACCCAGTATTTCATTAAAATGTTTAAAACGAGTTTATTTATTTTGTGGGTCTAGTCACTTTATGGCAAATCCCCATTGAAAACAACATTTATTTTCTGTAAACTGATGCCTTTGCAAAAGGAACCTTTGTGTATTTTAGACTGTTTTAAGTCTTAGTAGATGGACATTTTGTGTTCCCATTACAGCATTTGTATGTACATGCATATACACTGTAATAAATATGTATGTGAAGATTAATGGTTTCCTTATTTTGTTTCCATAAAAAATTTTGAAAGAATTTACATTGTTATACATGATTTATTTCATAGTCTTTCTTCAATCCAAATCAAACATATATCAGCAAGTTCCATTAAGGTACTCCAATCCTCAGGTTCTGAAAATCAGGCATTGACTTATCCACTATTTGAAAATGCTCACAAAAATGTCTTTGAATTTTTAAAGTTATGTGTTTTTACTTCCGATAATTTTTCAAACATCATCTTTAAAGGTGCATGGACACAGATTTAAAGTTAATATCTTCTGTATAGTTTCACGACTTATATATTTTAATAGCATTTTACTCAAAAATATAATAAAATTTCTATTTCATCTTAAAGTTGAGTTTTGAGACTTTTTGAATTGAATTTTAAATTAAAGAGTTAGCCTTCCTGGCTGAGGATCGGAGTTCCTGAAGCAATTATGCAAATTTGTCAACAATACACTTTCTGAAGTTGCTTAAAACAAAGCATATAAATATAATACGTGAACCAAGCTGCAGCTTGCTGTGACAGAGTTCACCTTTTAGAATTTTGTACCTTTTGGCAAGACCTATCACCCTCTCTACATGTATGCGCTTGGATGCCACACGCCGATCATGAACGACCTCGTGGGCATCAAGCTGAGACTTTCCTTTTAGAAACGTTGGGGTGTTTACTTGAACGTCATTATTTGCAAAAAGATCTTGAACCATAATCCCCCTATCAGCCATAATGCTGTCACCTTTTTTAAACATACCCTTGTTTAACAACTCAGATCTTTCAATGATCATTCTATCACTTGCAGATCCTCCATACGCATCTGAAACATAAGATACTGCACCCCTTGGTGTAACACCAATCATTGCTTTGATTGTGTTTCTGTGTTTGTAATTAGACCAGGTAATAGACTGAGAATTTACATCAGATGGTTTTTGTATGGGGATTTCTGTAGCATCTAATATTACTCTCGTACTGGGAAATTTTTCATCAAAATTGGTGGGCATAAAATCTTGAACAATATCTTCAGAAGGCCAGAAATTTAGTTCTTTCAATTGAAAATACAAAAAATTTATCCAAGTAATGACAATTCTTAAAACAGTGGAAGTGGAAACTTGAAAAAACAGAGACAATTCAAAGTCTTCTTTGGCCTGCCTTAACTTCATTAAAGTAAGAAAAAGCTGGTCCTTAGGTTCAAGTACAGAACATTTGTAATCGAGCTCATCTACACATGGACCAAGACAATAAAACAGTGTCATGAACTGGTCATAATCACTGAAACCTGTATAGTATGAAATTGCATCTGGATTGTCCTTAAAATTCTCAATGGAGCATTTTTTTGAAAAAGGATTCTTAACTAAAGAAGCTTCCTCTGGCGTTGCTTGTGGTGATGGTGCTTCCTCGTTTTCTCTCTGCTCTATGACAACTTCCTGCTGTACACCGATAGCTTGAAGGACTGGCTCATCAAGTTCTTGCTTCCTCCGAGACATTCTTTGTTGCCTTGAGCTTGGAGTTGGAGGGTCATGATCAGGAATAAGAATAGATGGCACTGCATCATCTTTTAGATGGAGGTGATCAGCTGTTGAAAAAATGTTGATTTATGACACTTTTTGATCAATATACATGTATATTTTATATATATATATATATATATATATATAAAAAAATAACAATAAACACACATGATTTTAAAGATAAGTTTTAAGTAAGACTACATGTAAGACTGCACATTTATCTGTTTATCAAATAATAATAAAAAAAGTGATTGAACTTATCTTTCTGGAATCTTTTGTTGGTCTATATCTGCTGCGCTGAAATAAATAAAAATAACACAAAGCAACAGGAACTAGGTAAACTTAACTAAGTAAAACAATATGAAGAACCACTATCAATATTCAAATTCTTAATGTTAATCAACAGAAGAAAATTGAAATTTATTGGCAGTGGTTGATCAGTCATAAATTCAAATATTAAGAAAACTTTATTTTGACAAACAAAATGACCATTGTGCAATGAACCGTACTGAGTACTTATGTATACACTAGAATACACTCCTCCTTTCCGAAGAGTTTGAAGCATTATGTATTAATTTTATCATCTCAAAGTGCATAAAGGTCTTATCGTAAATAAAAACACAAAATTTAAAACAAACTAACAAAGTTAAGTCAATATTTACGTTTCCTAACCTGACGTGTCCTTGTAATCGCTTGCAACAAAATGCAGGTCGCAGACAACGTCTCTGTCATTAGGCTCCCAGAGTTTTTTAGTTCGCGGGTCAAGCCGTTTTATGGCAATTCTCCACTGCAACCGACGTTGTTTATTTTTTGGAAACTGGTGTCCACCATAATTACAACAAAACGGCACAGAACAGCGCTGAGGCATAACGTAATCCGCAGTCGATCAGAATGTAAACATAAAGATTCAAGCGTCTCAAACGCAGAGATAACCACCGATAGGTTTGGTGTGTAAAATCCGGAACCAAAACCGGCGAGTGATTACCATTAGTCAGTCTTAGCCTTGCAATCTTATTTAAGTTAGATCTTTGACTCCACGTAGACATAAAACAAGAGCAATCTATAGACAAATCTCCTTATAAAGCGGCTTCAGTAATGAAGCGATAAAATGAAGATTTCCCGGAGGATTTAATGTTAGAGTAAACGGCTGCTAAGAACTACGATGCCTTGTAACCACACCGTTTTTTTTTTTTTTTTTTTGGTTTGTTAAAAATATATTGGTCGACATTATAAGAGATACACATTTCATTAGACTTATTTCAGAAATCTTTATCCTTTAACCGACCTATTTATTTATAAGAGACTCACATTTTAATGGATTTTTCAAGTTATATTTATAGCCTTTAATCGACATGAACATGTCCATTGTTTACTCTAATAGGATTCCCAAATAGTTAATTTAGTTGAGCAAAGTGCTGTTGTAAATAAAGTTTTTAGTTATTATAGAAGCTCCTTATAAACATGCATCAATATGAACCATGCCAATAAATCTCGTCCGGTTTACGCACCGATGAAGTCAATAAAAGTGTAATTGATGCAAATCACCCATATTTCCCAAACGCTGGCAAGAACAATTTACGGCAGCAGGTTTCGATTTCAGGGGGGCGGGGGATCCTAGGTTTTCAGCTTTCTTAGTTCAAGAAAAATAAACTTGATATATTCCATCATTTATTTCAATGTGTTTATAAACATTCCGAGTGCATCGCAGGAAGTAGCTTCCCATGCCCGGAAAAATAGTTCCTGTCAAAAACCTTTATTTGTTCAAAAATTACATAAAATTTACTAGGCACAGGTACCAAAGTTGTAAAAATGGCTTGGAAGAGAATAGAAAAACGTCTCAAAAGAAAGGAAAATCAATTTTATATGTATGGACCTACATTTGATAAGTTCATTTTGATTGGTCGATTACCGGTGTGACACCTCTACCCATTTAGTACTCCTCTCCCCTCTTGTTTAACCAGGAAATGATGTCAACTTCCGGGAATCTGGTACCCTTTTTCCCATAATTCGATGCGCGGTACTTCCACAACTACCAAGTTCATCGTACCCGTGTGTTTAAATCACAAATGACCCCTGGGGCAAGGGTGCACGTGGGGCCATAATGGGTGATCAAAAGTTTAAAAAAGGAGTACATAGAAAAATATCTTTGAAAGTTCTTCTTCTTGAGAACAGCAAAGCTGTGATTTTTTATATTTATGTGGAAGCATCCTTGGGTAGTGTGGATTTAAGTTGTTCAAATCATGACTCTCGGGGGTAGAGTGGGGCTACAATTGGTGATCAAGGTTATGACGTAGGAGTACATAGAAAAATCGTTAAAATTCTTCACAAGAACAACAAATTAAGCCATGATTTATAATCAATATAAAAGAATAAAAAAGGTGATGTAGATTTAAATTTGTTCAAATCATGAACAACCAGGATAATAGAGGGGCCATTAAAGTGGATCATACAGTTGCAGAAAGGAATATAAAGGCTAATAATCAATAAAAACTTCATCTTATAAACAGGTTAGCCATTATGTATCCTACTAATTTAAAAGCATCTGTAGGAAGTCTAGATTTAAGTTTGTTCAAATACCCCTTCCCCTCTCCTGAATCCACTTTTATAATTAAAATTTTCAATACTGAACTGAATTTTGATTAAACCTCGCCAGTTGCCCAGGTGAATGATGTGGTCCCTGGGCCTCTTGTTAGTAATGTGATTAGGAAGAATAATGTCATATGACTAGGCAGTATATTTAACAAGTCAAGCCCAATCAATTAATTGTTATATGAGTTTATGTAAAATGTAAATATAGTTTTAGTCATTTGTTAGTTCAATAAATGACATACTTTCACTTAATTGTTTTCTTAATAATTTATATAAAAGGTTAATCAAAAACAAGCGAATAGCCCAAATTGTCTTCTCTCGTTACAAGAAAAAATATGGATATAAATATATTTCTATGCTCTGTAGAGTGCATGTACATTGTACTTGAAATAAGGAAAATTTGGAAGCAATATAATCGACGTATTATATTTGACAGAAGAACAAGGTGTAAACTTGAAAATAGTAGAATACAAGACTAGGTCCTTTTGTTATTAAACATACATGACTGTATCAGTTATATTAACGGCGTCAATCCCCTAGTTGGCATAAGAAGTCTAAGGAAATTGCGGTTACTTTAGCAGTAATTTCTTCCGTAAAACATGGCGGTTTAAAAAGTCACAGATAATTAAATAGTGAGAACAGGCAATCATGTCTGATAAAACAGATATCTACTATCAAGGCATAAAACTTGCCTTCATGTAACATTCTTATTTGCATGGAGCACTCCTACACTAGTGAATAGAGTTCCTCTCCCAAGTTGCTCTCCTCTCAAACATTGGGAACAGTTAATCACTGCATTAAAATCAAAACAAGAATGTTCTGTGTAAAGACAAGAGACATAACATTTTTATTAAAAAGCAATAAAGGAAATAAACTCTTTTAATTTTAATATATTTACAAGTTATAAATTATTTAAACTGCACCAATACTAATTAAAAAAATAAGTTTAAATGTACAATTGCATCGATATTTTCAAAAGAATAAACAGCACGTGCGCCAATTTTATATTCATCCTGTATTCATAATTATTTTCTTTATATCATCAATTTCATGATATTGATACATCATTCACGAAAATAAAACCAGAAGTCTCTGCCAAGACTGTAGCTCTACTGGTTTGTACTTACTACAAAGGAAGAGAAAAGATTGATTGATTGTATATTGTTTAACGTCCCTCTCGAGAATTTTTCACTCATATGGAGACGTCACCGTATGCCGGTGAAGGGCTTCAAATTTTGACCTTTACTCGGCACTCAGGGCCATTGAGCAGTGAGGGATCTTTATCGTGCCAACGCCTGCCGCTGACACGGGGCCTCGGTTTTTAAGGTCTCATCCGAAGGACCCGCAACTTTCACTTCAAAGTGCCGAGCGCATGGCGAAGGAACAGTTGCTACCCATTTTAACGACTAGGTCGGTCGCGGCCGAGATACGAACTCACGACCTCCCGATCACGGAGCGAGCGCTCTACCGACTGAGCTACCGTGAACGGTTGAAAGAGAAAAGAAGCCATTGCCATCAGACCAAATCTAGATCTGTAGGAGGAGTAGCGTTTTAAAGGAATTTCACAGAAATTTCTATTTTTAGTAACCATGGCAACATCGTTCATCGAAATCAAAAAACCGATGCACTTAATTATGTATCTTATGCAGTCTACGTGTGTGCCAAGTTATATTGAAATCAGACCAAAACTGTAGGAAGAGTAGCGTTTTAAAGGAATTTCACAGAGTAGCAATTGTTTACAGACAGAGGGACAGCCAGACAGACACTAGACAGACAGACGGACGGACACCTTACAATCGCATAAGCTCTTCTGGTTTCTGACCAGTAAAGCAAAAAATAAGGGTACAAAAAATCCAAGGAACCGTCCTATAATTAAGTTGAAGACAATTTCATACTGTTCATCAAAATGAGTTCATGTATAACATTTCATCCACTATATTCATGGATCCACCTAAATTTCACCAACCAAGCAATGAAAGAAGTTTTCCAGGCTGTTTTGCAAGTTCCTGGCCAACTGCACCAATACCGCTTACGATAGAATGGCCTGCATTTTCTAAATGCGAAACTGCTTTCTGTAGAAAATTTTCCTTATTTTCTTCTTCAATTTCTTTTTTGGCAATCTCAACAGGTTGGCTACTTTCGCTACTTTCTTTGTCTTCAGCGTGTTTTTTTAGTAAAGCATCGTATTTTTCATGTATCTTTTTGATTTGCGCTTCTTTCTCCTTATCACTTGCATTTTGATCCTCCATCTGCTTTTTGATTTCTTCTCTCACCTTCTTTTCAATACGTTCTTTTTCTCTTTGATGCTCTTCCTCCATTTTTTTTCGTATCTCTTCAACTCTTTTATTCAGAGCTTCAGTAGCCTTTTCATAATCTTCATTGGAGTAAAATGACCAATTGTTGTTACCCAAGTTATTGTGAATAACATTAAGCAATTCCAAAACCTGCTTTGTTTTGTTTCCATCACTATCTTTATTATTTAAGAAAAAGTATCTATTACTACATCTCGAAAGCAACTCCTTCAAATTTCTGGGAACTTGTTCTAGGAAACTTGATGTTGTGATATTTTCCTCATCCATTTGGTCTTTGCCCGTAAAGACAATAATGAAATACTGGTAAATGGCGTCCCCAAAGTGGTTAACAAATTTCTTCAAAGCATTCTCCTCTTCCTCTGTAAATCGTGACGTGGCTTTTAAAACGAGCAAAAAAGCATGTGGACCGGGAGCTGACAAACCGATGCATTTCACAATTTCTTTGATGGTTTCTTCGTTCGACATTTCCGTATCATAAAGACCTGGAGTATCGATGATTTCCAAAAATATTCCAAATCTTTTTCGAGCAACACGACTGCACTTCTTTGTAACTGATATATTTCTCAAAGCCGATAGAAAGATATCGTCGCCAAGAATAGAATTTCCTGTTGCGCTTTTGCCATTGCCTGTTTTTCCAAGAAGCACAATGCGACGTTCATTATTTCTATCTGTGAAAAAAATATGTATAAAATGTGTGATTACAAATATAATTTCTGATATAAGACAATTATTTTTTTGATGTAAAAAAATCGAATTTCTGATATCACAAAATGATTTTTTGATATTAGAAAAAAAAAACTTAAAAATATTAAAACGGCGCCCCATGCATATTAATTCCGTAAAAAAAAAAATTAAAGAATTCTTATCTATCCTTTTATTTTCTTTATTGAAAATTGACACTAATATGCCTCCGTAATTACCAGGTAAACTAGATGCTGTCATGAGACAGTAATATCCGCACTAAGGTGTTTGCCTCTAAATACACACTCCTACATATTAGCCTTTCCAAGGGAAAAGTCAAAATAATTCTAAATTTTACACTGAACATGTATTCGTCGAATTGAGAATGAAATTTTCAGCCCCTGTGACCATGTGCAGGCGCGGATCCAGAAATTGAAGTTAGAGGGGGCGCCAAAAGTAGGCAAGGGGTCTGGGGGCCGCCTTGAGGCCCCCAGTGGGTCAGGGCAAAGCCCTGGTGGGGGCCCAGGGGGGCGAAGCCCCCGGAAGCTCCTGAGTTTTAGAGATTTTGTAGGGTAAAAATGAGGTCTACCAAGTAGATATATTTACATTTTCTAGACAAAACTCGGATTTACGTTAACTTTGACAATTTTAGGGGGGGGGGGGCCGGGTGCGCCCCCCCTTAAATCCGCCACTTCCAGTTTGAGAATTAAAATCCATCTGAGTTTTAAATTATGTACTTATTCAATCACTATATTACATGTGCATGATAAATAATATACTGTTTTTAATTAAGTATTTGCGCCTTGGTGCAGCAATTGTTAGCTACATGGTACAAAAGTAAAGTGTGCCGACACGACTTAAAAGAACTACAATGTATAGAGAAGAGCATGATAAGAACTGCTCTTATCTTCTAACAGTGAAATATTCCTTTACCTTACTAATTGCCTCCTAATATTAGAAATGCGCGTAACGCAGCATTACACTAAAGTAGCAGAAAGAGAGTCGGGGATTTCCAGTTGCATATTTTTAGATAAACAAGTGGAGTTATCTAACTTGCTTAGTGGCGCTGGATCGCGAACGGAAGTAGATTTACGCTGACAGAAAGCGCTTTGCGCTGCGCTTAGCGCTTAAAAATAAAAACAATGATAGTGGGGTCGTGGGGTAAATGTTTTCTAAGCGGGAGGATGTCCAAAATCATTTTTTTTTTTTGCTTCAGTATACAGTCTTATTCAAATAACAAAGCAAATTCCAAGGTGGGATCCAATCTCCCTAGCCACTCCCTGCCCCTGAAATTACAATAGATCTTGTGACTCCAAAATAGTAGATTTTTTTCCATTTGACTATATACATATTTTGCTTCTAGTGTTTATATTATGTCTGTTTGTTTGTCAGCAGAAACTTTAACCTTGCCCATAAGTTTTAAGTGGGATGGGCTATACAAATGGCTTCCACATTTCATAGGTTAATTCCTTGTGACAAGACCTTTTATTTGGGTACCACCAATTTTGACCTCTTGATCTCTTGACCTTGACCTTGGATTTTTACTCATTTTTCAAGAAAAATACCAAACTTTAAACTTGGCCTAAATTTTTATCAGTAGGTGCTAGGGCTTTCATGCGTAACATGTGTATTCATTGTGAACTTTCAACAGGTATAAATATGTTTGACCTAGACCATTGAGTTTGACCCACTTTAAAAAAATTTTAACCTTAATTAATTTGTGAACAGGAGGTACTAGGGATTTCTTATTTCACATGTTTATTCCTTGTGACAAAACTTTCTTTTGATATTAACAATTTTAACCCTTTGACTTTGACCTTTGAGTTTGACATACATTTTAGAAACTTCAACCTTCACCATAGGCTGCCATACGGGGGCAGCAGTGTTTCACAAACACATCTTGTCTTCATTATTTTTAAGTGGTGGTGTCTCCATATGAGGAAAAAATTCCCGAGAGAGATGTTTTCACAATAAACAAACAAATTACTAAAAAAAAACCATAAAACATGAACATGTTAATCATATCTCTTGTTCTCCCTGGAATCAGAAATGATGATATACCGGTACATATTTTTAAACTAATTAATATAAAAGTTGAAAAGGTTGTGCATCTTAAAATTGACTAAGTTCTGTGGATGAATTAGCTATAAGTTTACTAGCTTTATTTTGCTACTCAAAACATCTTGGTTAACTATTTTCAATCATACTGTTTTCTGAAATGTTCAATTTTTTAAACAATGGATACATGTCATACATTTTCAGCTTCTCAAAAAAATTGCAGGAAAAAACTTCAAGTATGTCCTTAGCACATGAATGCCCCGCCGAGGGTATATTAGTAAAGCAACATGAAAATTTGATCAGAATATCTTGAATAGTGATGTAGTTGAATTGCTTACATAAGTATGTATAAGCATATGAAGTTTGAAACTAATTTCATTAAAGTGAGGTCAAGGTCAAAGGAAATGCCAAGGTCAAAAACTGTTGATGCAGTTGAAAAGCTCTCATTAGTATGTTTCACCATATGAGGTTGGAAAAATATTATAAATGGTTTTTTCAAAACTGACATAAACACAAATGGATAAAAGTGAGGTCAAGGTCAAATGAAAGGTCAAGGTAAAAAGTGCTTACTAGTACCTTAATATCTATCAGCTTATGACATTTGACACTGATTTAGAAAAAGTGAGGTCAAGATCAAAGCAAAGGTCAAGGTCAAAAATGTTGATGCAGCTGCATATCTCTCATCAATATGTATCAACATATTAAGTTTGATAAAAATATCTAGAAATGATGTCTTTAATTAACTGACTTAAACATAATTTGATAAAAATGAGGTCAACGTCAAATAAAAGGTCAAGGTCAAAATTGTTGATGCAGTTGAATTGCTTACATCAGAACGTATCAGCATATGAAGTTTGACACTGATTTAGGAAAAGTGTCAAAGCAAAGGTCAAAGTAAAAAATGTTGACGCAGTTGCATATCTCTCATCAATATCATATGAAGTTTAATATAGATATCTAGAAATGATATCTTTAATTAACTGACTTAAACACAATTTGATAAAAGTGAGGTCAAGGTACAATTAAAGGTCAAGGTCAAAATTGTTGATGCAGTTAAATTGCTTACATCAGAATGTATCAGCATATGAAGTTTGACACTGATTTAGGAAAAGTCAAGGTCAAAGCAAAGGTCAAGGTCAAAAATGTTGAAGCAGTTGCATATCTCTCATCATTATGTATCAACATATGAAGTTTAATATAAATATCTAGAAATGATGTCTTTAATTAACTGACTTTAACACAATTTGATAAAAGTGAGGTCAAGGTCAAAATTGTTGATGCAGTTGAATTGCATACATCATTATGTAACAGCATATGAAGTTTGACACTGATTTAAAAAAGTGATGTCAAGGTCAAAGGAAAGGTCAAGGTCAAAAATGTTGATGAAGTTGAATTGCTCTCATCAATATGTAACAGCATATTAAGTTTAATAAAGATATCTTGAATGGTATCTTTAAAACTGAGCGAAACACTAATTAAAGATAAGTGAGGTCAAGGTCAAAGGAAAGGTCAAGGTCAAAAATGTTGATGCAGTTGAATAGGCCTCATCAGTATGTATCAACATATGAAGTTTGAAAACACCATCTTGAATGGTATGTTTAAAACTGAGCTAAACACTAATTTAAGAAAAGTGAGGTCAAGGTCAAGGTCAAAGGAAAGGTCAAGGTCAATAAATGTTGATGCAGTTGCAAAGCTCACATCAATATCTATCAACATATAAAGTTTGATGAAAATATCTTAAATAGTTTCTTTGAAACATAGCTTTGAACAGGGCTAAACGCAAAGTCTGACGGAAGGACAGAAGGACGGAAGGACTGAAGACGGACATGACAAACACTATATTCCCTGGCCATATTCATGGCGGGGCATAACAAGCTTTTCAAATACTGTAACCATGGTAACCCTTTGAAAATACTCATTTGAGCTTTTCTTGTTTCCTTATCACATTACGTCTGTCGTCCATCTGTTTGTCTGTAAAGCTTTTACATTTTTAACTTCTTCTCTAGAACCACTGGGCCAATTTTAACCAATTCACATAAAAATATGTACATTTGTATGTCAATCTGTCCATCTGTCTCAATAAATTTAACCTTGGTCATCACGGTCATATCTATTGAATGAGAAGAGACAAGGCAATCATATTAAACATATGCATTTGTATTTACCTGTGACAATGGCATGATTTTTTTTACCCGTGACCTTGAAGTTTGACCTACTTGTAAAAAAATAACATGTTTTAAATTCATCATTTTGAAAGAGAAAAGTTAGGGCATTCATATTATACGTGCATGTATATTATTACCTGTGATAAGACCTTTCCAAATAAATCACGACTTTTGACTCTGTGACCTTGACCTTGAAGCTTAACCTACTTTTCAAAAATGTAGCATTTGCTTATAACTTTTGATTGAGAAGAGATATGACTTTCACATTTGACATGTACATTAATTACTCATAAGAATTCAAGATGTTTCCCAGCATGCAATGATTTTTTACCCCTTGACCTTGATGTTTTACCTAATTTTCAAAATATTTAACTCTCCAAAAAGATGATTAGGATACTGTGTAAAATGTAGGAGGAGTTCAGGGAAGACAGACTTTTTGCATAAAAACCGTCATTTATCGACCCCCATTCCCATTTGACCCCCCGGGGCAAAATCAAAATTCCGAAACCTTACTGCAAATCTACATGACACCACCAACCATCTCCCAAAAGATGATTAGGCTACTATGTAAAATGTAGGAAGAGTTTAGGGATGACGGGGGTTTATGCATAAAAAACGTCATTTTTTAACCCCCATTTGACCCCCCGGGGCAAAATCAAAATTCCAAAACCTTATTGCACATCTACATGACACCACCAAACATCTCCCAAAAGATGATTAGGCTACTATGTAAATGTAGGAGGAGTTCAGGGAAGACGGGGCTTTATGCATAAAAAACTTCATTTTTCAACCCCCATTTGACCCCCCGGGGCAAAATCAAAATTCCGAAACCTTACTGCACATCTACATGACACCATCAACCATCTTCCAAAAGATGATTAGGCTACTTTGTAAAATGTAGGAGGAGGTCAGGGAAGACGGGGCTTTATGCATAAAAACGTCATTTTTTAACCCCCATTTGACCCCCCGGGGCAAAATCAAAATTCCGAAACCTTACTGCACATCTACATGACACCATCAACCATCTTCCAAAAGATGATTAGGCTACTATGTAAAATGTAGGAGGAGGTCAGGGAAGACGGGGCTTTATGCATAAAAAACTTCATTTTTTAACCCCCATTTGACCCCCCGGGGCAAAATCAAAATTCCGAAACCTTACTGCACATCTACATGACGCCATCAACCATCTTCCAAAAGATGATTAGGCTACTGTGTAAAATGTAGGAGGCGTTCAAGGAAGAAAAGTGTGACAGACGGACGGACGGATATAAGTAACAACAATATACCCGAACTTTCTTTCGAAAGTGCGGGTATAATCAGTCTTTTGACAAGGTTTGGAAGAAGATCGTCATTTTTTTTATTGGTTTAAATGATCGATCGGTTACAAATTAAAAGTGAGAAACACGATTGATAGGTGCAATAACATCCGAAAAGGGGGAATTTTTCTACACTACTTTCTTCCTGGTCCACTGGCTCTTGAGAAGAAGATTTTTAAAAGATGCCATCGATTTTTTACTAATTCATAATTATTTCCCCTTGGAAGAGGGCGTGGCCCTTCATTTGAATAAACTTGAATTTCCTTTACCCAAGGATATTTTGTGGCAAGTTTGGTTGAAATTGGCCCAATGGTTCTTGAGAAGAAGAAAATGTAAAAAGTTTACGACAACAACAAGGAAGACTACAGACAAATTTTGAAATGAAAATCTCACTGGCTCAGGTGAGCTAAAAAGAGAAAATGCATTTCCACATTATATCCAGTTGTGTACACATCCCACAGAAACCACTGACTTGGGGCCACATATTTCAAAATTTTATTATAAGTTTTATTTCATCAGGAATGGTTGATTAATACCAAAGAGCAAATTTCAAAGCATTAATTTATTTTTAGTCTATGTACCCCCCTCCAAGTACCCCTGACCCAAGGGCCCTGAAATTAACCACTTTGGAAGAGGCAGCTTTCTTCATCATAAAAATATACTTAGATCATTTGCATTATATCCAGGGGCAAAGGGAAAAATTTTCAAAGAATTCATGGATTTTCACTACATAAATATTAGAGCCCCGCCCTAACGCAAGAACCCCTGACCCAGGGGCCGTGAAATTCACAAAGCTCAAAGAGGCATCCTTCCTCTTCATGCCTTGTACATACAATGTAGTTCATTTGCTTAATACCCAGGAGCAGAAAATAAGATTTTTAAAGAATTTATGCATTTTCACTATATAATCAATAGAGCCCCACCTTAACACCAGAATCCCTGACCCCGAGGCTATTAAATTCCCAATTTTGGAATAGGCAGCCTTATTCAACAAAACTATGTACTTGGTTATTTTAATTAATACCCAGGAGCAGAGAAGATTTTCGAAGAAATAATTCATTTTCACTATATAATCTATATAGCCCGCCCCAGAACTAGGACCCCTGACCCTCGGGCCATGAAATTAACAATTTTGGAAGAAGCAATCTTATTCAACATAACTATGCATTTTGTTAGTTTATTTCATGCCCAGGAACAGAGAAGAAGAATTCCAAAGAATTATGCATTTTCACTATATAATCAATACATAGAGCCCCACCCTAACAGCAGAACTTCCGACACTGGAGCCAAGAAATTAACAATTTTGAAAGAGGTAGCCTTATTCAACATAACTATGTACTTAGTTAGTTTATCTAATATCTAGAAGCAGAGAGATTTTCAAAGAATAATAATTCATTTTCACTATGTAATCTATAACGCCCGCTCTAGCACTAGAATCCCTAACCGTTGGGCTACGAAATTCACAATATTGGAAGAGGCACTCTTGGTCACCATTACTATGTACTTATATATAGTTTGTTTATCGCAAATCTTGCTAGAAAGTATACACTTGGGCTGAAATACCGATGCGTTGAGTGACGACACTGATGAATCTGACTGAAATACAATTGCGAAATCCAACAAAGAATCTGATTGGTGCTTTTTTATAGGCCCGCCCACTTTCTCATGGAAAGATTTCCAAGATAGAACAGCTGTAGAACAGCTGTAGAAAACGGGCAAACAAGTGGGGCCCCTGTAACGTTGAATATTGACCCGAGTTGGGCATGCTTTCTACGCAAGTACGCGTTTTCAATTTGCAACACCGAAAATGAAAAAGGCAGTGAATAGAAAGTTATAGAAAATCGGCATAATTACATGTAGAATAAAATGAATATAGTGTGTGTCATCAAACGATATATATGTTCCGTCAGCGAAAGGAATATATCACATGCTAAAAAGTGATTTTATAGTTTGTTTGTTTGGGTTTTTTTGTTCAGAGAGTCACCATTGGTTTTCAACGTTCGCAAGGCCATTGGACGCTTTCCAACTTATATAGGCAGAGGATACAGTACGAGAGTGGGCGGGTCTTAATCAACCATTCTAATGCAATTATTTTGTAAAACACGCTTTCATTGGCTAATGCACTGATGTTTGAAGCAGTGAAACGAGCATTAACGAGGCAGAAAGCTTTTCATTGTGACGTCATAATAGAGCGACGCAAAAACACAATGCCCCGTGACATATTTCATGTAACAAAACTCAACAAAATAAGAGGTAAACAACAAACAAAATGCACGTATTGCATTAGAATGGGAATAACTAAACTTCTAATTTGGTATTTGCGACCGTTAATGCTGATTTAACGGTCGCAGACATCCGTTTTACCGGCTCCGCTTACGCGTCGCCGGTAAAACTCAGTTTGCGACCGTTAAATCAGCATTAACGGTCGCAAATACCAAATTAGAAGATAGTTATTCCCTAAATTATAACGCTTGTTTTATAGAATCAAACCCTTGATTCAAATTGTTCAACTGTCAAATCCAACAGTGTCATCACTCAACACAACGCTATTTCGGCTGCAGTGTATACTTTGAAGCACAGAAGTCTGAAGTTTTTATAGTAAAAAAAATAATAAAAATGAAAAAAAATAATAATTCGGAAAAAAAATCCTACCCTTAACTAAAAAAAAAACGGGCTTTTTTTGATAAGGGTAGGAATTTTTTTTTCGGATTGTTATTATTTTTTTTTAACAATAAAAACTTCAGACTCCTGTGCTTTGAAGCGAGATTTGCGATAATACCCAGGAGCAGAGTAGAAGAATTTCAAAGAAATAATGCATTTTAACTACATAATCTATTTAGCCCCACCGTAGCTCTAGAAACCCTGACCCAGGGGCCATGAATTTCACAATTTTGGTACAGGATTCCATGTTGATTACAATCACGAATACCAACAGTTTGACTGCTTGATGTCCAAGAGTAAAGAAGAAAATTGCATTAATTTTAGTGGTTTTGGCCTTACCCCCAGGCCCAAGGGGCAGGGACCATGAAATTCACAATTCTTGTTTCTCTTCACCCATGGATGCTATATGCCAAAATTGGTTAAAATTGTTCAAGCGGTTTCAGATAAGAAGCTGAAAACGTTCAAATGTTAAAGCACGACGCATGGCGCACGACGAACGCCGACGGACGAAAACGGATAGCAATTATAGTAAAAACCCCCTTACTTATTAAAAATTTCGTCTGATATACCCAGGAGCAGAGAAGATTATTTCACAACAGAATAACGGAGTCCTACTCTAACACGAGAACCCATGACCCAGCGTCACGAAATTCACAAATTTGGAAGAGGTACCTGATCATCATAACCATACACTTTGTTTTGAATTTTGAAAACAAATAAAACATCTTCACTTTCTCACTAAGAGAGCCACCACACCCCAGAACCCATGACACTGGGACCACAAACAAGTTTCAAAATTTTTGTAAAAGCACCCTTGGTCATCATAACTATGAACTCTGTTTATCTGCTCAACACCAAGACAAATTAAATTCAAATGGAGGATGATCTCTGAGAATGCACCATGACTGCACATTTCAATCAATACTGTAAATCACTTTTTATTCGCGAGAACTTTATTTTCGCGTGATTACGCGAGACAGTGTGCTCGCGAAAATTTAATTCTCGCGTATAATAGTATTCCTTAAGAATATATAAAGCAATAACCACAACTCGCGAAAATTTTTTTCTCGCTAATCAAGAGTCAATGACTATCTCGCGAAAATAAGGTGTCGCGAAAATTTAATGATCTACAGTACTCATCTACATGTACAGACAATTACTTTTAGATCCTCATTTAAATTCTAAATACATGTATAAATAGCGCAGCTTGAAAAACAAATAAACTAATATTTTTGAATTTTTTAATACCTCGAGAATCCATAAAACATTGAAGAGTCATACACATTTTCCCTCTAATAACTGCATCCTTCCAATGTAGATAATCTTCTGTTGAGGCAATGAACTAAAATAAAATATTACTAAATACAAAGCAGAAATCAATACATGAGGGTTTTTCTACATGCAATGAGAACGAGACGGGTTCTGTATCGTAGATACAAATTTGGGGGTGGACGAGTGCGTAGCACGAGTCTCCACCCCCCAAATTTGTATCTACGATTCAGAATCTGTCGAGTTCTCTAAATGATTTGTGACACGATCAATCAAAAATAGCTCCGCCCACTTTATAACTGTGCAACATCCGAACTTCCGCGAGTTCTGTAGATGAGGCCCCGACGGGGAGTACACATCCGCAGTGTATATATTTCCACGGAAAACGTAAGATTCGGTCAGATTAGTTTTGACAATTTAACGGGGTAGACGTAATCGAGTGATAGTCAGTCTAAATGGAGATTTAACCGTAATTGTTGTGATCTATTGATTGATCATAATATATTTCACGGGTCTTAAAATCCCGGTTTTACTAGATTTAAAAAAAGGATTGACAGAAAATTCTTCGATGGAAATTTATGTCACGGATTTTTATTTTCTAATTAAATAACCACATTAAAAACGCAGTGAAAAAGACGTGTAGCTGTCGTCAGCGAGAAGGATTTTAGAAAATAAAAACGCGGAAAAAAAATGAACTTGATTTTGCACGAGGAGAGTGGATGTTTTCCGTAAACTTATTGTGAAGTTTCCTTTTCGTTTGGATCCAAATTACGTGTAGATTCAGTATGGAATAAGTTTTTTGAAAAGTTATTGAGAAATTTTGACAAAAATACCGGGTATTTCTCCAAAATTTATAACAGGAAAACTAAAGCATTTAGTTATATTTAGAGTACGAGTTTCCTACTGTATCGGAGATACAGGGCGAGGCTTGAGGCGAGAGCGATAGCTCGAGCCGGGCCCCGCCCTGTATCTCCGATACAGTAGGAAACGAGTATTCTAAATGACTTGTGACATGACCTTTTTAATAACCTCACTAATTTACATGCGTATTTGGGTACACATCTCTCAACCAATCAGGTGATTTTGCAGAAAATTGATTTTGTATCCCATTTTAAGCATTCACAACTGAAATACCGAGAGAGGTGGACGTGCAGGTATTTATCATTTTAAAATAATTATTTAGGAGATTCATTACTTGTAAATAATTTGTCCCCCCCCAAAAAAAAAATAATAAATTTAGATTTGATTGCGTAGGGTTTTTTTTCCTCTATTCAGCTGTTGCCGACATTTTTTTTTAATTAAAGCTACGATTTAATGCAAAGCATTTTAATATATAAGAATCATGTGGGAATGTTTTTGAAACAAAAATACTTCCGGGAAAACGTATTCTGAGAGAAATGTCCGACAATATCCTCCACCTGTCGTAATATAAAAAAATTGAAATAAACAGATGAAAGGAAAGGGGGGGGGGGGGAGGAGGAGTATTTTACCTTCATGTTTTTAATAAAATGTAGAATAGCCAAAGGGGATCCCAGCACTCACTGGTGCCCCCCCCACTCAACCCTCCTGTGAGTTTTTTTTTTTGTTCTTTTTCGCTTTCGTAAATGATTTCCGCCAAACTTACATGCGCTTTTTAATTTATCAACAAGAAACGATAGCACAACATAGTGTCTTGGTTGGTTATAAATCTACCCTCCCCGAAATATACGAGTTTTCACTTCTTTTTTATGGGGGGGGGGGGTTCAAAGTAATCATTTGTGAGCTGTCCCACTCCCTCCTTTCTAAACTTTTTGAATCCTACACTAATAACTTTACGTTGTAAAATTTTATTCTTAATTCACCTCAAATTTTGAGTAAATACTAACAGTGTTTTGAACGATTCTTGTGTCTGTATACAGATTCAGCTTTCCGTCATCGCTAAAAATAAGCCGTACTGTATCGTTGATATTTTGCAGATACAGTACAGTTTCTGCTCATTTGCATAAGAAACGCCCATAAAAAGTGTTCTGTATCGCAGTTACAGTACGCTTGACTTCAAAGGAAAACTCGCCGGGTCATGTCACAACTACTTGTACGTGCTTTTTCTAAATTGAATCAGATTTATTTTTAGATCGTGCTGTATTTTAGATACAGATTAGTTGGCAAATACAATACGGTATACAGGGCTAATACAGAACGGAAAGTAGCTCCGCCCACCATAGTCCCGTTCTGTATTGCTAATACAGAACAGTAAACTTCAAAGAAAAACACCGCTATCGTGTCACAACCTAAATCAGTGTACCCTGACGCATTTCGGAAATGGATTAGATTGAAATTACGTAATTCAAACCGCGGAGAATACTTTGAAGTAATGTATCATTCATTTCATTATTTGAGTCCAATGGTTTTGAAATATCGTCCAATATAGTAAACTTGTGACACGATAGCGGTGTTTTTCTTTGAAGTTTACTGTTCTGATTAGCAATACAGAACGGGGCTGTGGTGGGCGCGGAGCTACTTTCCGTTCTGTATTAGGCCTGTATACCGTATTGTATTTGCCAACTATTCTGTATCTAAATTACAGCATGGTCTAAAAATAAATATGATTCAATTTAGCGAAAACACGTACATGTACAAATAGTAAATGCTAATATTTTCCGATCATAAATTTTAGAGAAATACTCGGAATTTTCCTGAGAATGTAAAATGTAAAAATTTCTCAATCACTTTTAAAAACTTATCCACAGAGAATCTACACGTAATTTCGATCCAAACGAAAAGGCAAGTTCTCAATAACGGAACATTCTCTACGCGTAATTTCGATCCAAACGAAAAGGAAAATTCGCAATAACGGAAAACATCCACTCTCCTCGTGCAAAATCATTGTTTTTAATCCTTCTCGCTGACAACAGCCGCACGTCTCTTTCACTTCATTTTAATGTCGCAATTCAATTAGAAAATAAAAATCCGTTATCCGTGACATTAATCCGAGATTCCTCCGACTCTAAACCCCGCTTTTATATTATGACTTGTGCGGGGGAGAGTAGAGCGGAGGCCATATTGAAAAGTGGGAATATTCGGCGACACCAGCCGGTGTCGCAACTCTGCCTACCTTTTACAACTTTATTTCGCGGAGCTAACTCCCGAGACGCGAGATATCAGTAAAATAATTATTCTCCTACTTGTTAATCGTCATTAAAAGGATGCTTTCACTGTTTAAACGACCCTATCACCGACAAATGAAGCATTACTTGAATTAGGTCGCCTCCTCGCCATTCGACTGCTTTTACCGTTAACGGTAGACGGACACGACAAATACTTTATGCCTTATTCCATATTCATAGCAGTGCATAAAACAAACTTAAAGAACTTATATTTTAATCAACGATGGACTTACTGTTAACGTTGTCTTTTCATCACAAATGAGTTGGAAAATCCGTTCATGGTCATACTTCTCCGTGCCCTTTATATGTCTAAACTCGCAGTTTTCTAGACAAAACTCTTTGAACTGAGTTTCCTTAGGTTTCTTGTAGATCCGAAATTTATTCTTTTCAACGACACACCAACGCATCTTATCCTTCTCACCAAACAACCCTTTATAAAATATTTTGAATAAAAAGTTTTACTAGATATTGCTATCTAACTCCAATAAAAAACATAATTAATTCATATCGTACTAAATAAAAAATATTATTGTTTATTGTTTAACCCCTCCCCCTCCTGTATCAAACGTGTTGGTCTCATGTTATAACTGACCTATGACTTTAATAACATAAAACGGACTTTTGAGATGTGGACTTGAGTTAAAGGTGCATAGACACAGATTTGAAGTTAATATTTTCTCAAATTGTCTATATAATACTGGGAGTATTACGACTTATATAATGCAAAAACACTTCCCAAGAGTTTAACAAATTGAATAGACCCTTGAAACATAAACTGTAAACAGGGCACGAGCTCTGTTATTGTTAATTTTTACGATTACAGGGTGTGTTCAATTGTTAAAGTCTGCACAAGTCACACCACTGAGCACGGACTGACAATATACTTTGAGCGCGTTTTCCTTTCGAACATGTTTACTCTGAATTTTCTATATTATTAAGTATACAATTATAATTTGTGAAAGTGCAAGAACGTCTCAATCAAACCCGGCCAGAAATTTGAAGTTTCAATAACTTTGAGATGAAATAAGATACCGTATAATTGGAAATATTAAAGAGACGCAAATTTAGCGATTTGTCCTTAAATATGGTACAGTGTATTTTATTTTTAGCGAAAAGTAATTACGATTCGTTTAATCAAATTCAACATTTAAGACATATTGATTCTATATTTCAAAATGGTGAATTTCTTAAAACGAATTTAATTCTTAATAACAAATCAAATAATATTTCAATTAAAACAAGTTAAATTTGCAATAATAATTACTAGTATTTGAATTCGTTTAAACAAATTCAATGAAATATGGAGCACAAATTTTTATATAAGATTTAATTCGTTCCAAAGAATTTAATGGTATTAACATTTTTAAGACACATTTTAACGAATTCAAAACTATTTTAGATAAGACTTAAATTAAATTAGATTCCTTACAAGGAAAATCAATGTTGGGAATTTTGTTATTTCTTTGGATGAATTTTAGTTTAAAAGATCATAAGACCTTATAAGTTATAATTCCTTGTAATGTAGCAGTAAAGTATCATTTCCCATGTATTATGCATGAAAGTAAACCGTATTATAATGTGAAAACACGTGCCAGGCATGATTTCTCCTAACCTTTTTCTTGTTGTTTGAGATAGCCCTCCTTTCGCCATTCTGTTTCTGAAAGTAAAAATGACAATCAATGATAATCATTATGAGAAACTATATTATATATCCTCGGAGGTCCATGAGTCGTAACTTATTTGATCATATTCGTTTTATAAATAAATTTGAAATACTATTTCATTTCGTAAATCATACATTAATTATTACATTTTCGCCTTTAAATTGAACTGATAGCTAAAAAAATAATGCCTTTAATTTTTTTTTACATCTCGTTCAAAGTATCTTTACGATATATGGTGCAGCAGCGAACACAATCTTGAGAAATACTCTGGGGAAAAGGGCACGACTCTAGGACTACATGTTTAACGAATTAAGGGCCTCCGACGATATATAACAATGACCTTTCAATCTCAGATAAACTTGATAAAGTATTGAGTGTGGTTTGTTTATTTAAAAAGCAGTCAGGATAGTATGAAAGGAATGTTCGAATCAAAACTGGATTACTTACTAGTATTCAAAACATAGACAACAAAATTCGAGCCTTGCGACATCGCTAAGGAAACGCACTGATGAAATTGAGAACACGATTCACTCAATACAGAGTCGTTTACACAAATTCAAGTTACACAATTCGTCAAAATTTTAGCTCAGACTTGTAAACAACATTCAACTGGAGCATGCAAAGGTGAGAAATATGTGCTAACAATTTTTAAAGGTTTCACCAAAGATCAACATGTCCAAAAATTCATTTTTACAAACTCCAAAACTATAACTACGGAAGCCCATTTAGGACCTATCAAAAATATTTCTGAATTCGTTATAACGATTTTTAGAATTCGTTATAACGAATTTAATTTGTTATAAAGATTTATTGAATTCGTTATAACGAATTTAATATGTTATAACTGATTCATCGAATTCGTTATAACGAATTCAATTCGTTAAAACAGATTCATTAAATTTGTTATAACGAATTTAATTTGTTATAACAGATTCACTAATTTGTTATAACGAATTTAATTTGTTATTACAGATATATTGAATTCGTTATAACGAATTAAATCTGTTATTACAGATTTGTTGAATTCGTTATAACCAATTGAAGAATTTGTTTTAACGAATTTTTGAATTGGTTATAACAAATTCAACAAATCTGTAATAACAGATTTAATTCGTTATAACGAATTCAACAAATCTGTAATAACAATTTAAATTCGTTATAACAAATTAGTGAATCTGTTATAACAAATTAAATTCGTTATAACAAATTCAATAAATCTGTAATAACAAATTAAATTCGTTATAACAAAATCAATGAATCTGTTATAACAAATTAAATTCGTGATAACGAATTCAATAAATCTGTTATAACAAATTAAATTTGTTATAACGAATTCTAAAAATCATTATAACAAATTCAAAAATATTTTTTGATAGGTCCTAAATGGGCTTCCGTATATAACAGTTTAACAGTTTATAAATACATAATTGATGAACAGATGCAATGTAGAAAGTACCACTTGATAACAAATACTGAGTAAAAATATGTTTATCGAGAAAAGTTCTTTTATGTAAAGAATATGTCTATAATACACATGTATTTTAAAAAAAAATACACCTTATTAATTCCATACGTTTAGTGAAAGCCATCATTGCAGAATATATATATATATATATATATATATATATATATATATATATATATATATATATATATATATATATATATATATATATATATGTTTATCAATGAAAGCCAAGTTGGACCTCGATTAATCATATCTTCTGGAAAGCTATTTTCCCTGTTTATTTCGTTCAAATGTTAAGATTTGAAACCGAAAGTACATTGCAAATGGGGTTTTGTCTGAAGCTTTATACATGCCATGCTTTTAATACGAGTCTTTCAAATACCAATCACGGCCAACTTGTCCTTCATTTATAAACATATTTCTTCAATGATGGTTTTCACTAAAAGTACAGTATTAAGCAGGCACATTTTATTTCAAAATATTCAATTTTTAAAAATATATTTTATATATTTTTCTCAATAGATATATTTTTAAATTTTTTTTTCAAGTTATACCTTCTATCTGTTAAACAATTATATATTTACAAACTGTAAAAGTTTCAACTTTATAAACATCTTTTATAAATCTTCTCAAGAACTACTGGGCCAGGAAAGATGAAACTCATGTAGAAGCATCCTCAGGTAGTGAAGATTCTAATTTGTTCAAATCATGGCCTTTGGGGTAAGGGCGGGGTCAAAATGGGGGATCAAAGTTTAACATAGATATACATAGGAAAAATCTTTTTAAAATCTTCTCAAGAACTACTGGGCCAGAAAAGATGAAACAATGTGGAAGCATTGTCGCTTAGTGTAGAATCAATTTTGTTCAAATCTTGATCCCTGGGGGTAGGGAGGAGCCACAAAGGAAAATTTTTAAAAAGTTTTACAAAGGAATAAATAGGAAAAATCTTAAAACGTCTTCTTCTCAAGAACCACTGGGCTTACAAAGATAAAACTTATGTGGAATCTTCATCAGTTAGTGTAGAATCAATTTTCTTCAAATTATGACCCCTGGGGGTAGGGCGTGGACACAATGAAAAATCAAAGATTTACAAAGGAATATATATGGGAAAATCTTCTTCTCAAGAACCTCTGGGCTAGGAAAGATAAAACATATGTGGTAACACCCTCAGGAAGTGTAGAATCAATCAAGTTTGTTCAAATCATGACCCCCGGGGATAAAGCAGGGCCACAATGGAAAATCAGTCTTACATCTTAGGAATATATAGGGAAATTTTTTTTAAAATCTTCTTCTCAAGAACCTTTGGGCCAGGAAAGATAAAACTTGTGTGGAAGCATTCTTAAGTAGTGTAGAATCAAGCTTGTTCAAATTATAACCCCCGGGGTAGGGCCGAGCCACAACGGAAAATCAAAGTTTTGAATAGGAATATATAGGAATTTTTTTTTCTGATTGGTCATATTTAAATGAAAGTTTCCTTTAGGTAGTTTAGGATCGTTTGTTCAAATCATGACGGGCGGGGGGGGGGGGCGTGGCGGAGGGTAGGGTTGGGCAAAAATAAATAAAATCTATAGGAAAAATCCTCTTCTATAGATTGGAAATGCCATAGTTAATTGATATGAAAGCATCATTGTGTAATATATTTACATTTGTTCAAATTATGATTCCAGGGGTAGGGAGGGTTCACAATGGGAATGAAATTTTTACAAACGAATATATAGGAAAAAAATTCTGTTCAAGTACAGTAAAGCCATTGTTATTGATATTAAAGTATTCTCAAATAGTTTAAAATTCAAGCCCATTTTTTCAATACTTAATTGATTTGTGCCTTTTTCTAGCCAATATGCTCAGGTGAGCGATGTGGCCCATGGGCCTCTTGTTTAGCAATTGCATCTTCTCGGACCTTTCTGGCAAACATATCCGAGGTTGCCGTGGTTTTCTGAACTTTCCGGAAAGATCCATGAAGGTAGATTAGAAAAGCTAGATATTATTACAATTTTAGAAATAAAAGTCTTGGTTTTATTCTTGTACAACCCGAGTTACTGTTACTTTGTGTACATTTACGTGCAGGTTAGACCACAAATCTCGAAACTTCAGATTATATGTATTTTCAGATGATAAAACGAAATTGACGTGTCTTTACGACATCCTCAGAAATTTTTTGCCGAGCTTTTCGGAATTGTCCAGGAAGGTAGTAGCTAGATGTCCAGAATCTAAGCATTACAAATATGACCTAACTTTTTCTTCCTGATCTATTCTGTTTCCTTATCTAGACGGGAAAAATGACGGTTAAAGGATGGTCTCTTTGAAAAAAAATAATCAAGAAATTATCAGCACATGAATAAAGTCAATTTTATTTTCATAAAGATGTTATAAATTGCATAAGTGTTAAAATGGATACAAAAATTTTGACCAAAGAGGGGTATTATGCAGTTTGATATTATAATATCAGATTCACAGCTAGGTATCGAATGCAAATGTGCACAACTATTGATCGTCTTAAGTAGGTAACCAAGCCACATTGTACACGTTGTGCATATACAAACAGCATGCAGTTAGGGTAAACATATTATTAAAAATTCAATAGGCGTGAAAAAAAAATTGCAACCAAATGTTAGACACGCTACACCGTGAATTTTCTATTGAATGAAGAATAAAAAATCCTGGTTACAAAAACACTGTATTCAAAGTGCTAATCGAAAATCTTCTTGATTTGGATCACTTGCTATATTGCTTTGGGTACTCTGATGCATTATGGGTAAAAAAGAAAATGCTGCAGGCAAAATATGGGTAAAAGTAACTTTAAGAAATTAGAAAACTTATTAAACCTTTATAGAATCAATGTAAATATATTTGAGAAAATTTTTAAGTTGAAACAAGTTAGAAATTCGATACCATTCTCATTTACTAAGTTAAAATGGGATTTTCGCTCATTTTGAATTATTTCAATTGTTCTTAATTTTTTCCAAACTATATTCTGTTGTAAAAGTTATTGTATCTAAGTTTTCGCCTCAATTCACCCACAAAACATCATCAGATTTCTATAAATTACGCTTTTTAGAGAAATTGGGCTATTCTTGTTTTGAGTGAATGCTATACTATGTTTGCAACATATTTTTGCGATGGCTATACTTTTTTCGGATCCTTTTTGTGATTTGCATGAAATTAAGATTTATTGTTTTTTTTTATAAAATTATTGCGATTTAAACAGTTTTGAAAAAGGTATTAGCATTTATTATCACAAGAGAAACATTTATCAGTCGAAAGAAGTCAAACATAAATAAATAAATATAGAATTTGATGAAATGTGCTATCATTGCTGGTGTTTGTGCGATACTTGATTTGCGTTTTGTCACGATTGATACAAAAATGCTATGTTTGATTAGAGTAGAATACTTCGTGAAGAATGAAGGCGTTTATTTATAGGGGGAGTATAATCCAAAGACACTGTCTCAAGTTTATGTCATTAATAACTTATTGATAAATACACGTAATATATTTTTTACTTATGTTTTAAAGGTATGTAAAACGGAAAAAGGGCTTCACAAACTAATCGAATTTTTTCCAAAGCTCATGATAGGCGTAAGACTGGATGCGTTAACCACAATTTGCTACGGTGTCTTCTTGTTGTTTGTGTTAGTTTGCTTAAAAAGAAACGAATTTGTTGAGACAAATAAGGTTTTTCAACCTATCCTTTAATTTATCTTGGGTCGTTTTTTTTTTTTTTTTTTTTTTTTGGCTTACTTCTCTCACCCAACTGTTAGACCTTTGTTTTTATACTAAATTTGATTACGAAATGTTCCGTTCACTTGATCAATGCATAGGACTCACAGCATGTGTGACCGATCAACAAGGGATGCTTACTCCTCTAGGCACCCGTTCAAATCTCTGGATCTCTGATATTCCCGGGGGAGGGGGTATTTATGCCCTGCCCACATGTTTGTATTGTTTGCATATTTTTCGACATAAATCAATGCCCATTATCCTAACTTTTTTTCATTTCAGAAATATTCAACTTTTAGATAGAATGGGTTCAGACGCCATTAAAAAAACATAATGCATTTACTTTTCCGTAATTTAAACACAATACTTTATAGCTAGAATCATTTAATATAAACGTACCCATTTTCGACTAAATAAGTCTAAAAACAATTTTCAATCAATATGCCTTTCAGAACAATATATGAATCTAATATGTTGAATATGACATTACCGACAACATAATTTTAGAAAATAAAACTTTTCCGTCATAGAGCGGGTGATTGTCCTCGCCTTGTATACTTTTTTTTTCTCTCTTTTATAAATCTAAATAAGATTAAATAAGTCTAAAAACAATTTTCAATCAATATGCCTTTCAGAACAATATATGAATCTAATATGTTGAATATGACATTACCGACAACATAATTTTAGAAAATAAAACTTTTCCGTCATAGAGCGGGTGATTGTCCTCGCCTTGTATACTTTTTTTTTCTCTCTTTTATAAATCTATGATAAAGAGATTATAATGCAACTTTTGTAATATTTCACCTATTTTCACACTATCATCAGACATCAGAACTTAAAACTAAGAATCTGAAACAGAATCTATAATTTAAAAGTTTAATTAAAATATGGCATTATATTCCCACAGACAGATCCAGAAAAGAGGATAAAGATTAGGGGATCAAGACCTGATTTTTTTTTTCCAAATTCACTAAAATTTAAGAATATTAAAGTAACCATATCAAAATAACTCCCCCCCCCTCCCTCCTTCCCAAGAAACGCAAACTCTTAACAGTCAGTCTACGATAAAAGAATATAGTTACGGAAGTTCACTGATTTTTAGGGATATGTTATGATTTCTATGTAAAAAGATCCATGCATTTCTTTGAGAAATGTGGTAACCATTTGTTTTCTTTTTATTACATGAAATTTTTAAAAATATTTCATGCAATCTCTTCTTAACGCTTATTTGGCTGAATTGAAATTAGTAAATGAACGAAGCGGCATTAAGATTTGAAGTTGAATGCGTTTTAATTAATCATTAAATTATCAAATCAAAACTTTGAATGCATATATATACCACTTAATATTTACAAAACCATGTGTATATGTAAAGTCTAAGAGTTGAAATCGATCTTTAAAATTTTACAATATTACATGTAAATTGGTGAGCAACATGAAAATTCTTAATTTGGTATGTTTTTTTTTTGGGGGGGGGGGATGAATGACTGTCATAAGTTGATAGGTAAAATGAGAATATATGTGGAAGGATGTAGCTTGTCCACCAATTAAGCCGACTCCATCCCCATCCATAAACTAGGATTTTTGTGTTGAGATCTTCTAGTGTTAAGGACAACAATGTAACCCCCTCCCGTTTCCTGAAGAAATGTATGCTTGAGCAATCCTTTATTCCGGAATGAAAAAATGGAACTAAGTTACTTACCAAGAGGCCACACTACTTTTTCTATAATTTATATAAATGAATATGTATCACACTCACCGATTGAGCATAAGACGCTTAAGGTGAGCATACCTACGGACTGGGCCATTGTTGAAATGTAAGAGAAGAAAATATTGTACAGTACTTATTGCACTAGGCCTAAATGCTATAGGTATACTCGAAAAAAGTATAGCTGTCATGACAACAAAGATAGCTTTCTGGATATTTTCTACGCAAACATAATATAGCTCTGGAAAAGTTGGGTAGGTGCATATTTGATGTAATTAACAGGTTATGAAAAAGACCTTGGGGTCGAATTTGATATCTACGTTTGATAAAGATTCATATTAAACATTTCAATAAATGTTTTATTGAAATAATGTCAACAGTCCATTCCAGAGAACGTTTAGTCGAAAAATGATCATTAGATGCGTGAAAAACGCGAGCTATCGATGTTTATGGACGGGTAGATGAAACAAAAAAATGATAATCTTCAAATATAGCAAGAAGAAGTCTCATATTGGTTGAAGTAATTTCATTATCAGTAAGAAAACGTATATAAAAGCACATTTTTTGTCTAAATGTGCAGACAGAAACTTAGAATGACCCAAACAAATATAGCTAGTGATCCAAATCAAGTAGATTTTCGATTAGCACTTTGTATACAGTGAAAAAGTAGTTTGAAGAATAAAATCCTTTGAGGATCAAAAAAAATCTTTCAATCGGCGGTCTTTAAAAAAGCAATAAAAAAGTGGCCAAAATGTCCGAACAGAACGACAAATTATTTTTTTCTTTACATAATCAATATTGAATAGATTATAAAATGGAACGCAGATTTCAACAAATTTTTTTTGGGATTGTTATGTTTTCATACATTAAGGTGGACTACATAGCATCGAGTATAATTTATTTAAAAATATTTACATTTCCAATGTCTTTGTCCGAGATAAAATTACAAATAGGTATTGTACTTTATTTCTACATAAATGCAATGTTTCTTCGATAGGTGCGGTTTAAAAAAATCACGTGCGGAGCGGGACAAATAGAGACTAAGCGGGGCTTGTAGCACTGGATTGGCGGAATCAGTAGCATGTAAATATAAGGAATAACTTTTTTTTATTTCATGACGATGATCAGATCAATCGATTGGCTTGCTTGATAATTTTATGCATAAATACCTTGATCATATCACGAAATAAAAAAAAAATAGACAGTTATTCCTTAAATAAAGCGAATGTCAACCATAAAACAAGATGTGTTTGTGAAAACTGATGCCCCCGTATGGCAGCATAGCAAAGAAGAAAGTTTTCTTAAATGCAAATTTAATATATTGGTATAAAAATTAGGGTATTCTCACAGGAAATACTGAAATATGAAAGTAGGCCAAGGTTAAAGTTTCCAAGGTTGGAAATCTTCAAGGTCAATGGCATTGGTATCAAATGAAAGGTCTTGCCACAAAAAATACAAATGTAAAGTATGGAAGCCCTAGCCCTAACCGTTCAGAAGTTATGGCCAAGGTTAAACATTTTAAAAGTAGGTCAAACTCCAAGGTCAAAGGATCAAAGATCTTGCTATCAAATGAAAGGTCTTGTAACAAGGATTATATATGTTAAGTATTTAAGCACTAGCCCTAACCCTTTCAAAGTTATGGTCAAAGTTAGCTTTTAAAAGTAGGTCAAATTTCAAGGTCAAGGTCAAAAGTTCAAAGTTCTTGGTATCCAATGAAGGGTCTTCTCACAAGGATTATATAAGTGAAGTATGAGATCACTAGCCTTTAAATAGTTATGACCAAGGTTAAAGTTTTTTCATAAATACAAAGATTTCCAAGTTTAAGGTCAAAAGGTCAAGATAATTGGTATCCAATAAAAGGTCTTGCCATATAAAACACATTTGTAAAATATGGAAACCTTAGCCCTATTCGTTCAGAAGTTATGGCCAAGGTTAAAAATTTCTAAAAGTAGGTCAAACTCCAAGGTTAAGGTCAAAGGGTTAACGATCTTGCTATCAAATCAAAGGTCTTGTCACAAGAATTAAATATGTAAAGTATGAAAGCACTAGACCAAACCCTTTAAAAGTTATGGTCATGGTTTACTTTTGAAAAATAGGTCAAACTCCAAGGTCAAAGGCTCAAAATTCTTGGTATCCAATGAAAGGTCTTTTCACAAGAATTACATATGTGACGTATGAAAGTCCTCACCCTTACCGTTCAAAAGTTATGGACAAAGCTAAAGTTTCTTCACAAGTACGAAAATATTCAAGGTCAAAAGGTCAAGGTTGTTGGTATCCAATGAAAGGTCTTTAAACAAAGAATACATATATGAAGTATAAATGCCCTGATATCTACTGTTCCAAAGATATAGCCAAAGTAAAAGATTGAAATTTTGTGTAAAAGTGGGTCAAACTCCAAGGTCAAGGTCAAAAGGTCAAATTTGGTGGTACTCAAAGGAAGGTCTTGTCACAAGGAGTACACAGGTGAAATATGAAAATCATAGCTTCTCTAAATCAGAAGTTATGGGCAAGGTTAAAGTTTTTGCGGACTAACAGACAGAGAGACAGACAGACAGACAGACAGACAGAAGACAGACAGACTGACGGACACGACAAAAATTATATACTCCCGAAACTTCGTTTACGGGATCATAAAATTCATTATCACAGCTGATATAATAATTTAAGCACAATTGTATGCCGAATTAACCGACAGTTGCAGTGTTATACATGATATATTATATGTACGTCGTGGATGAGGGTGATAAAGGGCGCATTCCATGAGTATAATTGTTTCTTTTAGTTCTGGATTAAAATTGGCTGCTGGATGTCAGTTGCCATTCATTTCAAGACACTTTTGACTGAGTGCGAGGGTGACAAAAATAAGTTGTTTTATAAAACGTTACTTATGATATACATATTTTTAAAGGATATCATTCTGCTTTTCAACTCACAAAACATTTGTAAGGATTTTCAAATTAATAATAAAAGTTTTGAGAGTGTAAAGAGAGGCACCAAGGAATAAATGTCAGATAATTAGGTCGCTTCTCCCCTTTTACACTTAACATGACACTATACACCCGATTTTTCTCAGATTTTCTTAAAACCCTGTACTAACAATATTCCAAAAAATAAGTATAATTGTTTTACCTGTTGCCCCTTCTGCCATTTTTAACAATCCTTATACATATATGTCCGTTTCAGAACTCAGTTGTAGAGTAAAATCCTATAAGCTGTCACTTTAAATACCGGGAGGTATTCGTACGCGTATACGAAGAACCCAAAACCACCTTCTCATTTACAACCGTTAAACATACTCCACTACAAAATATAGTACATTATATCCAAAAATCTGAAAGTACTTCTACGAATGAGTATGCAAGAATAGGAAATATATATTTTTCAATTAGCTATATGTGAAGTTGGGATTTGTTTAATTATTTGAAATGAAAAAAATAAAAACAACAATCATGTTCAACGTCAACTGGAACAATACAAACCGGATGTAGAGCAGACGTAGACTTCTTAAACTGGTATTTTCTATCCAGAATTGCCATCCGCTGCAATCCCAACACCTTTGTCTACGCTCTTTGTATATGATTCTTGTTCAAGTTTTTAAACGGTAAAAGTTTTCATCAATTACTTTTTGCAAGTGTATAACAAGCATTGACAGAGATGTGAATGCAAATTAATATAGTATCATAAGTGACGCACAATTTGTATTAAAGCCGGTTATTCTACTTCTATAACAGATGCTATTTTTGTTTTACTTAGGTTGATCAGCCGAGCTATTGGCAAAAGGAAAAATATTTTGCTGTTTTGTAGACTATGAAAAGTTAACGCATTTGATAAAATTCTTTGAAATATTATATAAACTAAATTAGCAAAAAGTGGTTTTGATTGTCAGTTGTTGAATATTATTAAATCTTTGTATTCTAATATAAAATCTTGAGTATTTTGGTTGCCAAGAGAGCTTGATACAGTGTGAATGTCTATCTACATTTTTATTTCTCTGTTTGTAAATGATTTTGAAATGGAATTTATACAGAATATTTATATTCCCGTAGAAATAAGAGCTCTTGCTAAATTTTTGATAATGTATGCAGACGACAACGGCTTTTCTCAGAGACAGAACAAGGTTTACAAGGTAGATGAAGAAAAATTACTGTTGAAAGTATGGCAACAAATTGATATTATTGAAAATTGTGATTGCCTAGGAAAAACTTTGAATTATAACGGTAAATTTAATAAAATTCAAAGTACTTTGATAACGAACATGGTAGTATAGCAAATTATGATTGCGAAGTTTGGTGGTTTTACGCAGCAGGAGAAAAGGAAAGTAGCCACTCAGATTTTTGTAAAGGAGTACTACACCAGTCTCTAGGTGTTAAAAAACTTTCTCTATGATGGTTTATATTGAATTAGGAAAGAAACTATTACAATGGAACAGAAAATCTAGAATTCTGAAGTACTGGTTAAAGGTAAAAAAAAAATTGTGATAATTGTATTTTAAACAAGATGTGTTTGTTAAACACTAAGCGCCCGGCGGCAACAAAGTTCTAAAAAGCAATTTTTAGCAAATAGGTCACAGTCAAGGTCACACAATCATTGTCCTTGATGTCGTTTGAAAGCACTTAATTAGTAGAGTATGCTTATCAAATATAAATTCTCTATCTCCTATGGTTGGAAAGTTATGGCGAAAGTTTGAAAAAGCTATTTTTAGCATATAGGTCACAGTCAAGATCACAAAGTCATTGACCTTAGTGTCAGTTGAAAGTGCTTAATTAGTGGAGTATGCATACCAAATATGAAGTCTCTATCACTCACGGTTCAAAAGTTATGGCGAAGGTTAAAGTTGACAACAGACAGACAAACAGATAAACAGACAAACAGACAGACACGACAAAAACAATATACGCTCCGAATAAATTCGGGCGCATAAAAATATATACAGTGTACCAAGAAATGTTTAATGAGTGTGAATCAAACACTTTTCCTTGTTGGTTGTCACGTAGTGTATTTTGTATAAGACTAATTTAAGGTTTTGCCAAAGGTCAAGATATGACCTAACTTTTTCTTCCTGATCTTTTCTGTTTCCTTATCTAGACGGGAAAAATGACGGTTAAAGGATGGTCTCTTTGAAAAAAAATAATCAAGAAATTATCAGCACATGAATAAAGTCAATTTTATTTTCATAAAGATGTTATAAATTGCATAAGTGTTAAAATGGATACAAAAATTTTGACCAAAGAGGGGTATTATGCAGTTTGATATTATAATATCAGATTCACAGCTAGGTATCGAATGCAAATGTGCACAACTATTGATCGTCTTAAGTAGGTAACCAAGCCACATTGTACACGTTGTGCATATACAAACAGCATGCAGTTAGGGTAAACATATTATTAAAAATTCAATAGGCGTGAAAAAAAAATTGCAACCAAATGTTAGACACGCTACACCGTGAATTTTCTATTGAATGAAGAATAAAAAATCCTGGTTACAAAAAGTAGTTTGAAGAATAAAATCCTTTGAGGATCAAAAAAAATCTTTCAATCGGCGGTCTTTAAAAAAGCAATAAAAAAGTGGCCAAAATGTCTGAACAGAACGACAAATTATTTTTTTCTTTACATAATCAATATTGAATAGATTATAAAATGGAACGCAGATTTCAACAAATTTTTTTTGGGATTGTCATGTATTCAGAAGCACTAGCGTATCCAATGAAAGGTCTTTAAACAAAGAATACATATATGAAGTATAAATGCCCTGATATCTACTGTTCCAAAGATATAGCCAAAGTAAAAGATTGAAATTTTGTGTAAAAGTGGGTCAAACTCCAAGGTCAAGGTCAAAAGGTCAAATTTGGTGGTACTCAAAGGAAGGTCTTGTCACAAGGAGTACACAGGTGAAATATGAAAATCATAGCTTCTCTAAATCAGAAGTTATGGGCAAGGTTAAAGTTTTTGCGGACTAACAGACAGAGAGACAGACAGACAGACAGAAGACAGACAGACTGACGGACACGACAAAAATTATATACTCCCGAAACTTCGTTTACGGGATCATAAAATTCATTATCACAGCTGATATAATAATTTAAGCACAATTGTATGCCGAATTAACCGACAGTTGCAGTGTTATACATGATATATTATATGTACGTCGTGGATGAGGGTGATAAAGGGCGCATTCCATGAGTATAATTGTTTCTTTTAGTTCTGGATTAAAATTGGCTGCTGGATGTCAGTTGCCATTCATTTCAAGACACTTTTGACTGAGTGCGAGGGTGACAAAAATAAGTTGTTTTATAAAACGTTACTTATGATATACATATTTTTAAAGGATATCATTCTGCTTTTCAACTCACAAAACATTTGTAAGGATTTTCAAATTAATAATAAAAGTTTTGAGAGTGTAAAGAGAGGCACCAAGGAATAAATGTCAGATTATTAGGTCGCTTCTCCCCTTTTACACTTAACATGACACTATACACCCGATTTTTCTCAGATTTTCTTAAAACCCTGTACTAACAATATTCCAAAAAATAAGTATAATTGTTTTACCTGTTGCCCCTTCTGCCATTTTTAACAATCCTTATACATATATGTCCGTTTCAGAACTCAGTTGTAGAGTAAAATCCTATAAGCTGTCACTTTAAATACCGGGAGGTATTCGTACGCGTATACGAAGAACCCAAAACCACCTTCTCATTTACAACCGTTAAACATACTCCACTACAAAATATAGTACATTATATCCAAAAATCTGAAAGTACTTCTACGAATGAGTATGCAAGAATAGGAAATATATATTTTTCAATTAGCTATATGTGAAGTTGGGATTTGTTTAATTATTTGAAATGAAAAAAATAAAAACAACAATCATGTTCAACGTCAACTGGAACAATACAAACCGGATGTAGAGCAGACGTAGACTTCTTAAACTGGTATTTTCTATCCAGAATTGCCATCCGCTGCAATCCCAACACCTTTGTCTACGCTCTTTGTATATGATTCTTGTTCAAGTTTTTAAACGGTAAAAGTTTTCATCAATTACTTTTTTCAAGTGTATAACAAGCATTGACAGAGATGTGAATGCAAATTAATATAGTATCATAAGTGACGCACAATTTGTATTAAAGCCGGTTATTCTACTTCTATAACAGATGCTATTTTTGTTTTACTTAGGTTGATCAGCCGAGCTATTGGCAAAAGGAAAAATATTTTGCTGTTTTGTAGACTATGAAAAGTTAACGCATTTGATAAAATTCTTTGAAATATTATATAAACTAAATTAGCAAAAAGTGGTTTTGATTGTCAGTTGTTGAATATTATTAAATCTTTGTATTCTAATATAAAATCTTGAGTATTTTGGTTGCCAAGAGAGCTTGATACAGTGTGAATGTCTATCTACATTTTTATTTCTCTGTTTGTAAATGATTTTGAAATGGAATTTATACAGAATATTTATATTCCCGTAGAAATAAGAGCTCTTGCTAAATTTTTGATAATGTATGCAGACGACAACGGCTTTTCTCAGAGACAGAACAAGGTTTACAAGGTAGATGAAGAAAAATTACTGTTGAAAGTATGGCAACAAATTGATATTATTGAAAATTGTGATTGCCTAGGAAAAACTTTGAATTATAACGGTAAATTTAATAAAATTCAAAGTACTTTGATAACGAACATGGTAGTATAGCAAATTATGATTGCGAAGTTTGGTGGTTTTACGCAGCAGGAGAAAAGGAAAGTAGCCACTCAGATTTTTGTAAAGGAGTACTACACCAGTCTCTAGGTGTTAAAAAACTTTCTCTATGATGGTTTATATTGAATTAGGAAAGAAACTATTACAATGGAACAGAAAATCTAGAATTCTGAAGTACTGGTTAAAGGTAAAAAAAAAATTGTGATAATTGTATTTTAAACAAGATGTGTTTGTTAAACACTAAGCGCCCGGCGGCAACAAAGTTCTAAAAAGCAATTTTTAGCAAATAGGTCACAGTCAAGGTCACACAATCATTGTCCTTGATGTCGTTTGAAAGCACTTAATTAGTAGAGTATGCTTATCAAATATAAATTCTCTATCTCCTATGGTTGGAAAGTTATGGCGAAAGTTTGAAAAAGCTATTTTTAGCATATAGGTCACAGTCAAGATCACAAAGTCATTGACCTTAGTGTCAGTTGAAAGTGCTTAATTAGTGGAGTATGCATACCAAATATGAAGTCTCTATCACTCACGGTTCAAAAGTTATGGCGAAGGTTAAAGTTGACAACAGACAGACAAACAGATAAACAGACAAACAGACAGACACGACAAAAACAATATACGCTCCGAATAAATTCGGGCGCATAAAAATATATACAGTGTACCAAGAAATGTTTAATGAGTGTGAATCAAACACTTTTCCTTGTTGGTTGTCACGTAGTGTATTTTGTATAAGACTAATTTAAGGTTTTGCCAAAGGTCAAGATATGACCTAACTTTTTCTTCCTGATCTATTCTGTTTCCTTATCTAGACGGGAAAAATGACGGTTAAAGGATGGTCTCTTTGAAAAAAAATAATCAAGAAATTATCAGCACATGAATAAAGTCAATTTTATTTTCATTAAGATGTTATAAATTGCATAAGTGTTAAAATGGATACAAAAATTTTGACCAAAGAGGTGTATTATGCAGTTTGATATTATAATATCAGATTCACAGCTAAGTATCGAATGCAAATGTGCACAACTATTGATCGTCTTAAGTAGGTAACCAAGCCACATTGTACACGTTGTGCATATACAAACAGCATGCAGTTAGGGTAAACATATTATTAAAAATTCAATATGCGTGAAAAAAAATTGCAACCAAATGTTAGACACGCTACACCGTGAATTTTCTATTGAATGAAGAATAAAAAATCCTGGTTACAAAAAGTAGTTTGAAGAATAAAATCCTTTGAGGATCAAAAAAAATCTTTCAATCGGCGGTCTTTAAAAAAGCAATAAAAAAGTGGCCAAAATGTCCGAACAGAACGACAAATTATTTTTTTCTTTACATAATCAATATTGAATAGATTATAAAATGGAACGCAGATTTCAACAATTTTTTTTTGGGATTGTTATGTTTTCATACATTAAGGTGGACTACATAGCATCGAGTATAATTTATTTAAAAATATTTACATTTCCAATGTCTTTGTCCGAGATAAAATTACAAATAGGTACAGTGGACCCTCATTTATCCGGACTCTTTGGTTCCCGGTCCATTTGTCCGGATATGTGAAGCATCCGGATATCTGAATCACAAGTTAAACAAGACAAAATGGCATTTAAAAATTTCGTTCTGATGAAAAATCGTCCGGATACTGAAGCATCCGGATATCTGGCGTCCGGATATCTGAAGCTCCACTGTATTGTACTTTATTTCTACATAAATGCAATGTTTCTTCGATAGGTGCGGTTTAAAAAAAATCACGTGCGGAGCGGGACAAATAGAGACTAAGCGGGGCTTGTAGCACTGGATTGGCGGAATCAGTAGCATGTAAATATAAGGAATAACTTTTTTTTTATTTCATGACGATGATCAGATCAATCGATTGGCTTGCTTGATAATTTTATGCATAAATACCTTGATCATATCATGAAATAAAAAAAAATAGACAGTTATTCCTTAAATAAAGCGAATGTCAACCATAAAACAAGATGTGTTTGTGAAAACTGATGCCCCCGTATGGCAGCATAGCAAAGAAGAAAATTTTCTTAAATGCAAATTTAATATATTGGTATAAAAATTAGGGTATTCTCACAGGAAATACAATTGTGAAATATGAAAGTAGGCCAAGGTTAAAGTTTCCAAGGTTGGAAATCTTCAAGGTCAATGGCATTGGTATCAAATGAAAGGTCTTGCCACAAAAAATACAAATGTAAAGTATGGAAGCCCTAGCCCTAACCGTTCAGAAGTTATGGCCAAGGTTAAACATTTTAAAAGTAGGTCAAACTCCAAGGTCAAAGGATCGAAGATCTTGCTATCAAATGAAAGGTCTTGTCACAAGGATTATATATGTAAAGTATTTAAGCACTAGCCCTAACCCTTTCAAAGTAATGGTCAAAGTTAGCTTTTAAAAGTAGGTCAAATTTCAAGGTCAAGGTCAAAAGTTCAAAGTTCATGGTATCCAATGAAGGGTCTTCTCACAAGGATTATATAAGTGAAGTATGAGATCACTAGCCTTTAGCGTTCAATAGTTATGACCAAGGTTAAAGTTTTTTCATAAATACAAAGATTTCCAAGTTTAAGGTCAAAAGGTCAAGATAATTGGTATCCAATGAAAGGTCTTGCCATATAAAACACATTTATAAAATATGGAAACCCTAGCCCTATCCGTTCAGAAGTTATGGCCAAGGTTAAAAATTTCTAAAAGTAGGTCAAACTCCAAGGTCAAGGTCAAAGGGTTAATGATCTTGCTATCAAATCAAAGGTCTTGTCACAAGAATTAAATATGTAAAGTATGAAAGCACTAGACCAAACCCTTTAAAAGTTATGGTCATGGTTTACTTTTGAAAAATAGGTCAAACTCCAAGGTCAAAGGCTCAAAATTCTTGGTATCCAATGAAAGGTCTTTTCACAAGAATTACATATGTGACGTATGAAAGTCCTCACCCTTACCGTTCAAAAGTTATGGACAAGGCTAAAGTTTCTTCACAAGTACGAAAATATTCAAGGTCAAAAGGTCAAGGTTGTTGGTATCCAATGAAAGGTCTTTAAACAAAGAATACATATATGAAGTATAAATGCCCTGATATCTACTGTTCCAAAGATATAGCCAAAGTAAAAGATTGAAATTTTGTGTAAAAGTGGGTCAAACTCCAAGGTCAAGGTCAAAAGGTCGAATTTGGTGGTACTCAAAGGAAGGTCTTGTCACAAGGAGTACACAGGTGAAATATGAAAATCATAGCTTCTCTAAATCAGAAGTTATGGGCAAGGTTAAAGTGTTTGCGGACTAACAGACAGAGAGACAGACAGACAGACAGAAGACAGACAGACTGACGGACACGACAAAAATTATATACTCCCGAAACTTCGTTTACGGGATCATAAAATTCATTATCACAGCTGATATAATAATTTAAGCACAATTGTATGCCGAATTAACCGACAGTTGCAGTGTTATACATGATATATTATATGTACGTCGTGGATGAGGGTGATAAAGGGCGCATTCCATGAGTATAATTGTTTCTTTTAGTTCTGGATTAAAATTGGCTGCTGGATGTCAGTTGCCATTCATTTCAAGACACTTTTGACTGAGTGCGAGGGTGACAAAAATAAGTTGTTTTATAAAACGTTACTTATGATATACATATTTTTAAAGGATATCATTCTGCTTTTCAACTCACAAAACATTTGTAAGGATTTTCAAATTAATAATAAAAGTTTTGAGAGTGTAAAGAGAGGCACCAAGGAATAAATGTCAGATTATTAGGTCGCTTCTCCCCTTTTACACTTAACATGACACTATACACCCGATTTTTCTCAGATTTTCTTAAAACCCTGTACTAACAATATTCCAAAAAATAAGTATAATTGTTTTACCTGTTGCCCCTTCTGCCATTTTTAACAATCCTTATACATATATGTCCGTTTCAGAACTCAGTTGTAGAGTAAAATCCTATAAGCTGTCACTTTAAATACCGGGAGGTATTCGTACGCGTATACGAAGAACCCAAAACCACCTTCTCATTTACAACCGTTAAACATACTCCACTACAAAATATAGTACATTATATCCAAAAATCTGAAAGTACTTCTACGAATGAGTATGCAAGAATAGGAAATATATATTTTTCAATTAGCTATATGTGAAGTTGGGATTTGTTTAATTATTTGAAATGAAAAAAATAAAAACAACAATCATGTTCAACGTCAACTGGAACAATACAAACCGGATGTAGAGCAGACGTAGACTTCTTAAACTGGTATTCTCTATCCAGAATTGCCATCCGCTGCAATCCCAACACCTTTGTCTACGCTCTTTGTATATGATTCTTGTTCAAGTTTTTAAACGGTAAAAGTTTTCATCAATTACTTTTTTCAAGTGTATAACAAGCATTGACAGAGATGTGAATGCAAATTAATATAGTATCATAAGTGACGCACAATTTGTATTAAAGCCGGTTATTCTACTTCTATAACAGATGCTATTTTTGTTTTACTTAGGTTGATCAGCCGAGCTATTGGCAAAAGGAAAAATATTTTGCTGTTTTGTAGACTATGAAAAGTTAACGCATTTGATAAAATTCTTTGAAATATTATATAAACTAAATTAGCAAAAAGTGGTTTTGATTGTCAGTTGTTGAATATTATTAAATCTTTGTATTCTAATATAAAATCTTGAGTATTTTGGTTGCCAAGAGAGCTTGATACAGTGTGAATGTCTATCTACATTTTTATTTCTCTGTTTGTAAATGATTTTGAAATGGAATTTATACAGAATATTTATATTCCCGTAGAAATAAGAGCTCTTGCTAAATTTTTGATAATGTATGCAGGCGACAACGGCTTTTCTCAGAGACAGAACAAGGTTTACAAGGTAGATGAAGAAAAATTACTGTTGAAGGTATGGCAACAAATTGATATTATTGAAAATTGTGATTGCCTAGGAAAAACTTTGAATTATAACGGTAAATTTAATAAAACGCAAAGTACTTTGATAACGAACATGGTAGTATAGCAAATTATGATTGCGAAGTTTGGTGGTTTTACGCAGCAGGAGAAAAGGAAAGTATCCACTCAGATTTTTGTAAAGGAGTACTACACCAGTCTCTAGGTGTTAAAAAACTTCCTCTATGATGGTTTATATTGAATTAGGAAAGAAACTATTACAATGGAACAGAAAATCTAGAATTCTGAAGTACTGGTTAAAGGTAAAAAAAAAATTGTGATAATTGTATTTTAAACAAGATGTGTTTGTTAAACACGAAGCGCCCGGCGGCAACAAAGTTCTAAAAAGCAATTTTTAGCAAATAGGTCACAGTCAAGGTCACACAATCATTGTCCTTGATGTCGTTTGAAAGCACTTAATTAGTAGAGTATGCTTATCAAATATAAATTCTCTATCTCCTATGGTTGGAAAGTTATGGCGAAAGTTCAAAAAAGCTATTTTTAGCATATAGGTCACAGTCAAGATCACAAGGTCATTGACCTTAGTGTCAGTTGAAAGTGCTTAATTAGTGGAGTATGCATACCAAATATGAAGTCTCTATCACTCACGGTTCAAAAGTTATGGCGAAGGTTAAAGTTGACAACAGACAGACAAACAGATAAACAGACAAACAGACAGACACGACAAAAACAATATGCGCTCCGAATAAATTCGGGCGCATAAAAATATATACAGTGTACCAAAAAATGTTTAATGAGTGTGAATCAAACACTTTTCCTTGTTGGTTGTCACGTAGTGTATTTTGTATAAGACTAATATTTAAGTGATAGTTTAAGGTTTTGCCAAAGGTCAAGATCTCATAAAAGTTATTTAACAATAGCTCCAAATCTATGTGGAGTGTCAAGATAAAACTTTACAGTTGATAATTATATAATTGATTAACAGATAGAAAGTATCACTTGAAAACAAATATTTAAAAAGATATTTTTTTGAGAATATATATATATAAAGAAAGAAAATTGCATATTTAAAATAAAATGCATTAAACAAAAAATTAATTAATTCTTTACATTTAGTGAAAACCATCATTGGAGAAATTATATGTGTTTATCAATGAAGGGAATTTGGACGTGAATGGTCTTTGAAAGGCTGTTATTGAAAGCATGCCGTGTATAAAGACAAGACCCCTATAAAATCCGCCATTTGCAATGTACTTTCGGTTTCAAATCTTAACATCTTGGACAAATAAACAGGGAAAACAAATTTCCATAGGCTATCTACATTGTAAGTCCAACTTGCTCCTCATTGATAAATATATATTGAATCTGCAATGAAGACTTTAATTAGATGTATCTGTAAAATATATATGCATTTAAGTACCTTTCAAATTGATGTGGTATTCATATTGATATACATAAGGTGCTTTGTGAACTCCTTTTTGTTAAGCCACATATGGCTACCTCTGATCTTCTTCTGGAGGAACTTTTGGCATTTAAATCCTGTGTGTACTGACTTCTGATTTCTAAAGGAAATTTAGTCCCCATATTGGTATAGTAGGTCACCTTTTATCTCCATTTGAAATCGATACTCCTGTGCAATAGATCCCCGTTTGATGTACTTTAACACTTATCTTGACTTTCTCCATAGTGAATCTTCCCTAACAATAATTATGGTCTCGTGGTCTTACATAATTACATGTATTATGACGTTACCTCTGTAAGCATTTTCCTTCATATAAAAGATACTGTATGCTATGACAATTTCTGCTAAACAAAATTTACAACTGATTTTAATAGAGATCTTAGTAATAATGCCTATATAAGCCTCCTAAAAAAGGAAAGCTGTTTTTTTCTTAAATACAGTGAATTCTGTATATCAAGGATAGAGCACGTTTTTAGCTCATCTGAGCTAACAGCTCAAGTGAGCTTTTCTTTTTCGTCCGTCTGTAAACTTTTCACATTTACAACTTCTTCTCAAGAATCAATGGACCAATTCTAACTTGAATTGGTACAAAGCATCTTTAGGTAAAGGAGAGTTAAAATTATTAAAATGAATAGCCAAGCCTGTGGTATCGTGACAGATTACCATTATGTTACCGGATTTAACCCAGACATTAAATAAACACACCATTCAAGGTTCCATAACTTTATCTAATTAACTCGGACCAACAACACTCCATATATGACAAGTCATACATGAAATAGTTCATGTACAATATACCAACCATAAGACTAAGGTGTAGTCTTTAATTTGAAACATGGTGGATTACAAGACTGGGCCTTTTTGTTGATTAAGAATATTACTTAATTTAATTTAATTAACCGCATCAATTCCTTTGTTTACATACTGAAGTTTAAGGAAATAGGAGGCCATGGGCAACATCGCTCACCTGAGTAACTTTGACCACGCTGTTCTCTATCAGATTTTTCCTCTTGTAATACCTATATTGTGACCCCACGGGTCAATAACCTGCATAATTTGGACATTTTAAAATAAAATACTCTACAACATGATTCTTTCACATAAGTTTAAGCTTTTCTGTCCCAGTAGTTTCTGAGAAAAAGACTTTAATGTTTTTTTCTATATATTTCCATGTAAAACTTGGATCCCAAATTAGGGCATCGCCCTCACGAATTGGGTCATGACTTGGACAATTTAGAATCTACACTATACCAAAATACTTCCGCATAAGTTTCAGCTTTTCTGGCCCAGTAGTTCTTGAGAAGAAGATTTTAATTTTTTTTCTTTATGGTTCTTGAGAATAAGTCGAAAATGTGAAAAGTTTACAGACGGACGGACAGACAGACTGACAAAATGTGATTAAAAAAGCTAACTAGAGCCTTCAGCCCAGGTGCGCTAAAACGGATTGTTTTTATCTGCATTTATTTCAGTAAAATGTGCGGGTTTAAAAAGCCTATGATTTGTAATATCCATAATCACTAATCCTAGCCTATATTCTGGTGCATGGCGAGGAATAAAAAAATGGGGTTTCCTTTTCAGCTTCTCAAAAAATTGCATGAAAAAAAGATTTTCAAATATTGTAACCATGATAACCCTTTCAAAATACTCATTTGAGCTTTTCTTGTTTCCTTATCACATTTCGTCTGTCGTCCATCTGTTTGTCTAGAAAGTTTTTACATTTTTAACTTCTTTTCTAGAACCACTGGGCCAATTTTAACCAATTCACATAGAAATATGTACATTTGTATGTCAGTCTGTTCATCTGTCTCAATAAATTTAACCTTGGTCATCACGGTCATATCTATTGAATGAGAAGAGACAAGGGATTCGTATTAAACATATGTATTTGTATTTACCTGTGACAATGGCATGATTTTTTTTACCCGTGACCTTGAAGTTTGACCTACATGTACTTGCAAAAAAATTACATTTTAAATTCATCATTTTGAAAGAGAAAAGTAATACATGCATGTATATTATTACCTGTGATAAGACCTTTCCAAATAAATCATGACTTTGTGACCTTGACCTTGAAGCTTAACCTACTTTTCGAAAATGTAGGATTTGCTTATAACTTTTGATTGAGAAGAGATATGACTTTCACATTTGACATGTACATTAATTTCTCATATAAGAATTCAAGATGTTTCCCAGCATGTAATGATTTTTTACCCCTTGACGTTGATGTTTTACCTTTTTTTCAAAATATTTAACTCTCCTAAAGGATGATTAGGCTACTGTGTAAAATGTAGGATGAGTTCAGGGAAGACGGGGCTTTTTGCATAAAAAGCGTCATTTTTCGACCCCCATTTGACCCCTCGGGGCAAAATGAAAATTTCGATACCTTACTACACATCTACATGACACCCCTAACCATCTCCCAAAAGATGATGAGGCTACTATGTAAAATGTAGGATGAGTTCAGGGAAGACGGACTTTTTGCAAAAAAACGTCATTTTTCGACCCCTATTTGACTCCTTGGGGCAAAATAAAAATTCCGAAACCTTACTACACATCTACATGACACCACCAACCATCTCCCAAAAGATGATTAGGCTACTGAATAAAATGTAGGAGGAGTTCAGGGAAGACGGGGCTTTTTGCGTTAAAAAAAACGTCATTTTTCGACCCCCATATGACCCCTCGGGGCAAAATCAAAATTCTGAAACCTTACTGTACATTTACATGACACCACCAACTATCTCCCAAAAGATGATTAGGCTACTATGTAAAATGTAGGAGGAGTTCAGGGAAGACGGGACTTTTTGCATAAAAATACGTCATTTTTCGACCCCTATATGACCCCCCGGGGCAAAATAAAAACTGCGAAACCTTACTGCACATCTACATGATTAGGCTACTGAATAAAATGTAGGATGTAGGATGAGTTCAGGGAAGACGGGGCTTTTTGCATAAAAAACGTCATTTTTCGACCCCCCTTTGACCCCTAGAGGCAAAATGAAAATTCCGAAACCTTACTACACATCTACATGACACCACCATTAATCTCCCAAAAAGATGATTACGCTACTATGTAAAATGTAGGAGGAGTTTAGGGAAGAAAAGTGTGACAGACGGACGGACGAGCATGAGTAACAACAATATAACCGAACTTTCTTTAGAAAATGCGGGTATAACTATGTTTTTCGGTTGTAAACTATAGTCTACTGACTGTTAACCATAGTTAACAACGTTAATCTACGAGGGCTGTACAATAAATAATGTCCTCGGTGCTCGGAAAGAAACAAAAGACGCTTTTCAATGATTTAGTCTTCATGATTTAACTTATTAGTCTCTTTTAAGTAAAACACATGTCCGTAACATTTTTCATCTAATTTCTGATTGTTTTTAGAACTCATTTTTGGGTATGACCCTTAGTATACTGGAAAATGGCAGATACAATGATTTCCTGGACTTGTTTCTTTCTCCTGATGGGTGTTTTTTCAAGTTTGAAAATAGAAACAAGTCAAAAGGTCAAAGATCTGGCGAATATTGTTAACATGAAAAAAAATTAACTTTCTGTTTGTCCCGAAAACCCCTTTACTCTTCAGGGCGTGCGGGTTTGGACGCTGTCTTGAAGAAATTTAATGTACCGGATTTCTGATTCTGGGTCCTTCCTCTAATAAACCTTTTGATTTTTTTGCAAAAAATTTGCTTTCTAACCTCCCCCAGAAATTAAACTTCTCCCAAATACGAATTTTAACAACATCCATTTTTTTTTGGTAAATTTTGTTCTGAGGGCTTTAAGCAATAGAATCATGTTCCATTATCTGTTTGAATATCAAACAAACATGGATAACTACAAATACTGATATTTTACAATAAATGTTAAGACATTCGTACACGCTGTCGTTTTCACTCATTTTTCAAAATATAGGGTGACCTTTGAGTACTAAGCTTTTTTTTTACCTTCAAACGTTTCTTAAAAAAGGTGTAAACTGCTCCCGATATGACGTCTATCAAATCTGCTATTTGTCTTAAAGTCAATCATACATCATTTAATATTATTTTTTGAAACTTGGCAAACAGTACATAAGTTGTTATAATTTTTAGTTGGCAGGGACGGTACCCATTTTTGATGCCCATTATATCATTTTTTATCATTGAAATCCACCTGCTAATTTGTCTATAAAACAGGCATTGGTTGCTGTAAATGTCACATATTTCAGATTAAATAATGAGAAAACGTCTAGCTTAATCCATATGATATCTGTATTGTATGTAATATACAGTTCAGGACATTATTTATTGAACAGTCCTCGTATATGTAGTTAACGCAATAATCTACGAGGGGTGATCAAAAAGTTCGCAAACTAATTAAATAACTTCCGTACATCGTATGTTTCAGAATCGTAAACTATACTTAACACTGAATACAATCATTTGCGATTGCAAAACATAGATTATCTGATAAATACAGTTTCACGATTTGTAAACTATGGTTTCAACTCTTAACTTTTGTTAACGATCTGATAAACATAGTTTCGCCATTTGTGAAATAACAAATAAACTGAGATAAGTATTCATAAACTGTAGTTAACAGCCCTTAAATATAGTTTTACAGATGAAAACTATAGTTAACGATTCGTTAACTATAGTTCATTCACGGTTTGTAAACTATAGTGTACAGTAGATAAACCTAGTTTATCAACTGTGAAACTACGTTTAGCTCATTTTGTCAATCTGGCGTGCCATATACCTAGCAGCTAGACTTGAATAATTGAATTATTGACCATTTTATTGAGCCAGCCAAGAACAATACTTACAATTTCGTCCATTTTTCCAGTAGCAACCGCACAACTTTACATTTTTCAAGTATAAAATTTTGGAACCATCTTATTACTTCTACTTTAGCATTTAAAATCTATAAAACAACAGTCATAACAAACTCATGAACAATTTTTTTAATTCAGTTTTCGCTAAGTTAGGATTTTCATCCATTACTAAAAAAGAAAATTCAATAAAACCACTTCTGAGAAGCATCAAACAAGGAATATTATATCAATGCTTACGATAGGAATATGCAAAGATTCGTAATTCATCTAAACTAAAATTGTATCAAGTTTCTTTAAATAATTCCAAATGCTGCGGATACACTGATATATCAAAAAAGAAATCAGACAGATCAATTATTAGCAGGTTAGAATTAGTGCACATAACCTTGTCGTAGAAAAAGGGAGACATTGTTATATACCCACCGATAAAAGAATTTGAAACAAAGGGTAGATTGAAGATGAATTTCATTTTCTCTTCAGCTGCCATAAATATAATAATCATAGGTTAACATCTGAAAGGAACTTGATGATTTTTTTTTCATGGAAAAATATCAAAGTATGTCTAATGCTCAAAAATTTAAGCTTTGCTTTAATAGCCATTTTCCAGAAGTACTGAAAATTACAAACTCATTTATTAAAAAAAATTATTAAATCTAGAAATGATGGCATAACATAATTATTTTACAAGTGATGATATGATTTAAACATGATTATGTATAGCCTCACATTCTATGCCAGAATATTGTTTAAATATAGGAACAATTAATGATATTTATAAATAAGTATGTTGTGCCTTTGCCAATTATTGTAATTGTATTTGTGCCAATAAATGTATTTCCGGTTCCGGTAATGGAAGGTCGGAACAAATATTGAGAGCGAAGGTTTGTGCTTTATATCAGTCATATAATACCTCAAACAGAGGCAGACCTAATGAAAATTGTCGTCAAAGAGGTAAAAATTATGGATATCAGTTTTGGAGACCCAGACCTTGTAGAAATGTTACGAAATGACGATCTACAGAAACATTACTCAGCGGATTGTCTTCCGCCAAAGAACTGTATTCGGTATTAACCAATATTTGCCCCCCAAAATCAAACTTTGATGGAGGTATATTTAATTAAGTTCTTAAACAGGGGAGTATATGCTGACCTCAAAGCACTGAATATTTTCATAAATAATGACGTCATATGTACGTAATGACATCACAAACATGACGTAAACTTCAGTTTTTTATGAATTCTACAGAAAAATGTACATATTTCGTCGATATTTTGAGTAAAAGTCACCGAGCGCATGTGTGTTCAGGATCAAAATTTTGATATAATGTGTAGAATGATAATATCAATATAATATGTCAATATTGTTCCTGAACAAACTTGCGCTCTATACATTTAAAAGCTAAAATTGTGGAAATTTTGTCCTTTTTGTCCTCTTTTTGGAAATGGATATAAAATCGGACAAGTTTGTGACGTCATTAAAACAAAAATTGTTTATACACTGCTTTGAAACTATAATATTATCTGTTAATTTATATTTCTCATACATTTTATTGAATTCAGCACGTTTCAAGAAAATTTTAAAATTTGACTTCTGTGGGGGCAAATATATGCAATATACCGCATATAGTTCTTTGACAGAACCCACTACGGACAAATCGAACCGTTGCCTATTTGAAAAGATAGATAGTACGATTTATGAGGCAGAAGCTCGAATGATTGCATATAGAACCACATTCGAAAGAATTCAAGCATGGCTTTAAGCCTTACACATATATTTCTACGACATGATTGGGAAAAAATGACATGAATGTTTCGTGGGTCGATACCCCCTCAACCATATCCTCACATCAGCCCTTGCAAAAAGTCACAGTAGATGTGAAGAGTCTTAATGATGAAAGAATGTACAATATTACTTTCTTCATTAAGTCGGGACTCATACAAGTTCAAGGAACTTGCTACAATGTCTTTGCCTCAAAAGACTTCCCAATAATTCTGAAAATAGTACACAAAATCTGTGGTCTTCTACACGAAAGTGACATGGAACTTAAACATGAAGAAACCAATCCCAAAATTATCCACAAGCATGTGTCCAGCTAACATCTGAAATTTGCAGCAAGTGACCTTTAATTAAAATTGTTATCTCGCTTACAACACCTAGATACGATGACATGAATTATTCAACCAATGCGCAAAGAATTAACGCCCTCCTTAAAAGAAGTACACAGGAGAAAACAGAATTGCGTTGGTAGATCACAATTATATGTTGGTGCCCGGGAACCGAATCAAGATGTCCTTCGAGATGATGGCGTACACTTAAAATAATGACAGAGGGTTATCCTTACTGGCGATGAATTTAAAACGAGCCATCCACTCCATGCTGAACATCCCATTACCTGTAAGACGCCCAAGGAGCGCATCAAGAGGGAGAAAACCACAAAGTGGTAGAGGTCAAGGCAATGGAAAAAGATAAAAAGCTCATTCTGATATGTACGTAGTGTCATTCTATATTTTGTCCATACATTATTTTTCTTAAATTCATACGGATAGTATATAGTATCAGCTATATTGTAGTGTAAGTAGTTTTTGTAGTTGTTTTTTTTTTCTTGTTTACCGTGTCTTTTTCTTTTGTTTGATATATTTTGTATATATCTATTTTTTTTCTTTCCTTAATGATTTGGAGGTAAAGCTGTGTTTTATGCTTTAGTTGATATAGAGTAGGTTATACTACATTGAAGAATACCATACTCTTTTGCTTACTATTTTAAACAAGTTTGTTTTAAATAGATTCAAATGCAAAATAACACAGGATCCAAATCATCTATCAAAGGTTTTTTTTGGAACACTGGGGGTTTGAAGTAAAACTACTATGACAAAATACAAGATCCATTGTTTATAAAAGAAATTAACAAATATGACCTTGTTTTCTTGCCTGAAACTCGTTTGGGCAATGAATCAAACATTCAAAATATTGGTCATTTTCATGTTCATACAGTATGTAGAGCAGCATCCAAACACAACCAACGTCATTTTGGTGGATTGGCAATTTTACGAAAACCTGATATGAAAAACCATATCAAAATTTAAAAAAAACACAAATCCCGATTACCAATGGGTTAAACTTGAAAAAGATTTCTTTGGTTTTAAGGAAGACCTGTTTATTTGCCTTGTATATTACCCACCTGGTGGCTCTACATATACCCAGGGGCTAGACAAAGATATTCTTGACTGTATTGAAGCAGATATTATGTGTACTTTTAAAAAATACGGGTGACATTCTTCTATGTGGTGATATTAACTCAAGGGTAGCTGAAGAACTAGATTTTATTGCTCAAGATGATGAATATTTTGAACCTATTTTTGACAACTATCGAATTGACAGGAATTTAATAAACAGGCAAAGTCCAGATAAAATGATTGATAAAGGGGGCAAAGAACTTATTGATTGCTGCATTAGCAATTGATTGTTTTTAAATGTAAAGAATATAACTTTGAATGTGTACAACATTTTAGATATCTTGGTATATACTTCAGTGCATCAGGCATTTTCTCTTTTGCTCAAAGTGATTTATATAAAAGGGCTTTAAAAGCATATTTTAGACTACAGAAAAATTTTCTCTCAATGAATCCCAAAAATAAAAAATGCCTACATGTATTTGATCACACAATTAAACCAATTCTTCTGTATGGATGCGAGATTTGGGATCATTCAATTGCAAATCTAGTAAATTTAGAAGGGGGTAAAGTCTCCTTGGATCAGATATATTCTAGAACCATATGTGAAAAACTTCACATAAAGCTTTGTAAATTTCTTCTTGGTGTGCATAGAAAATCTACAAATTTTGCTGTACTATCAGAGCTATTAGATTCCCATTACATTTTGACATAGTAAAAAGCATGATTAGGTATTGGCAACGACTTGAAAGATTGGAAGAAAATAATAGAGAATTTCCTTTACTCAGAAATGCATATATACATTCTAAGAAATTACATGCTGATGACAATCCTATTGGTACAGATCACTACACTTCATCCTAGAAAATATACCAGATCTTAAGGGATGTTTAAATAACCTGAAAAAAGTTTGCAAATATACATGCACACAATCCTGAAGAAAACTTACTTAAATTTATGGCATGACAATTTGGGCAGCTATATGGATGATAAACTACGTACTTATTTTAAAATTAAAGATCAATTTGGTTTTGAAAATTATCTTGATATCATCAAGAATTTTGAGTTGAGGAGATGCCTGAGTAGATTTAGAATATCTTCACATCATTTACAGATTGAAGTTGGAAGGTTCCAGGGTATCCCAGCACACATGCGATTATGTTCGAAATGTGATTTAAATGAGGTGGAGGATGAAATACATTTTCTCTTTAAATGCACTTAATTCAAAGATGAACGACAAACTTTCTTAGAATCTATCTCAGACTTATGTACCAATTTCCCTAATCTTGATTTAAATGAGAAGCTAATATGCCTATTTTTACAAATAAAAATGAGTCAATCTTAAGATTACTAAGTCAACTCATATCAAAATATTGTATATGATGTTTGAACATTACTACATTGTTACTTTTTGTAAATTATAATTGTGCTGTTTTTGTCTCTCTACATTAGACATGAGGAGGATTGCAACCATCTTCGCTAGCCAAGGGTTTCTGATACTCTCCTCATAAACCCTTGGCATACAGTGTTCATAGAAGTTGGGTTTATTTTTTCTCGATCGGTCGACCAATCAGCAATTGTTTTTTGTAAATGACGACATTTGCATTCGGGACACTTCTTGACTCTTTAATATCGGAAAAGAAAAACGCAAGTAAACAACTATCCGTAAGATAACATACGATTCTATGAATAGAAATGGTGTCATCCAATATCTTCTAAATATGTGATTAAGAATCTATATTGAAGTTTCCGATTTGTACTATAAATAATAGATAAACATAACTCAATTAATTCTTCAATATTCTTGAAAAAAAATTTGATTTAATTTTTTTAAACACGCGTCTTTATTTCTGTCGATGACGCAATCTGTGCATTCCTGATTTGATTCGAGAATATTTCCATTTCTAATTTTTTTCTCTGTGATAACTCTTTGAAAGTTAGGGGTAGTTTATTTCTTGATAATTCTGCCGGAATGTAAATTAGGCAGGTCGATAGGTCGGGAGCTAAGGAGGCCTAATACGCATGCAATTCTCGTGCGCACCTGTCTCTGTGTCTGACGCGAAGGAGGCCAAATATGCATGTAAATCTCGTGCGGCTGCCTTTATGTTTGACGTCGGTTGGCGAGGACTATTGAAATTGGCATGGAAGTCATCATGTGATTTAAATCTATTTATCTACATTTTTAAAGTCTAAATCTACAATTTTATTTCACAATGAAATGGAAATATAAAGAATCACTGTCTAGTTAGGAGGGTATGTCAGGGACATCAACAATAGTGGGAAACATGGGATAATTTAAGCATAACGGGCTTCGCCCGTTATGCAAATTATCCCATGTTTCCCACTATTGTTGATGCCCTGACATACCCTCCTAACTAGACAGTGATTCCTTAATCATGTGACGAAAACAATCCCGTCTTTTGACTTCACCGTATGCCAAGGGTTTATGAGGAGAGTAGCTTATCAGAAACCCTTGGCTAGCGAAGATGGATTGCAACCTTTTATTCATTTTATATATTTGACTAGAATTCATAAATTTCCTGAAGCACCGTCCCTTGATGTCTTTTGTAGACTGGCAACCATTAATATACCTTCATCTTTTAATATATTTACAATATTTGCAAACAACCATGTTAATATTGGTTTAATCTTTTTATCATGTTCATTAATGAAAAGTTAATATGGCTTTTTTCAAATGAAAATGAGTCAATCTTAAGATTATGAACTCAATTCATATCAAAATATTGTATATGATTTCTGAATATTACTTTATTGTACAATATACAATATTGTACAATATTTGCAAGCCACCATGGTGAAACTGGTTTTATGTTTTATCATGTACATTGTATCTATTTTATGTTTCATGGGATTATATGCTTGTATCTGTGTTATGCCCCCCAGTGGGACCATGATTGGAAATAAATTCTATTGTATTCTATTCTGTATTTGTAAAAATTGATATAACAATATAGCAATTTTATAGTCATTAAAAAGTACAAATTATGATTAAATTATACCGCCAAGTGAATTTTATTTCTTCAGCTATAACCTCCGGAAACCAAACTATCTTGAGCAGGTTTTTTTTTTTTTTTTTTTTTTTTTTTTTTTTTTTTTTTTTTTTTTTTTTTTTATTTTACAGTGGTTCCTTAGTAACAGCAATCGCAAAAATGGCTAACCCCCAGCTAGCATAGGAGAGGAAACGTCAGATGAGGGTAACCTTTCTTAGATTTCAATTGGTGCCATATATTGCTTGATTAATTCCATAAGTTTTATTTACTGTAGTCAGCAGATTCCCCATAAAGCATCGTAAAGTAGTCCGATCCTCAGGTTTACAAAATAAGCAGTTAAGTTATCAAAAATAATCATAAAAGTATCTCTGAATCCACAAAGTTATGTAAATTTACCCACAGTATTTCTTTAAAGTTAAAGATTAAAGTTAATCATATTATAAAGGGAAAATTGTCAAATATCCAATATTTTTGCAGAAAAAGCAAATGCATTTTCTAATTGCAAATTGATCCAAAAATATATTTCAGGTTAAAAAACGATAGAAATCCAGGCATTCAGAAAAATTGTAATGATTTTTATACTTATTTAATATTTTTTTCTTCTATTTCCTTCATGTATTCTATAATACATAGTGTAAAAGGCTTTTGCTATCATTGCAAGATACCACAAATCACTTCTTAATTCATATCATGCTAATAAGCTTTGGTATCTTAGGCTGGACTCAAGGAAATCTTGTTTCTCTGAAACTGTATTATTTTTTTTTCCCTTTTATAGGGTCCAAACGTCAACTTTTATAAGTTAGACCTTTTCTTAGACTTCCAAAAAACCTTGAATCTTATAAATATTATGAATAAAATGAAAAAAAATAATTTTCAAGCTTCATTTTGATGTATTTCAAATTAAATATTAATTTTTGGAGTTATCCTTCCTGGCTGAGGATCGGATAAGTGAGTATGAAAAATCTCAAATACTGTGAAAATGGCGAAAATAAAATTGTAAAAAGAGATGAAAAATGCTGTTTAAATGATTTAAAATTCACAAGGCCTAGCTCCCATGTCAGTTTCAATAGTCCTCGCCCTCTGACGACAGACACAAAGACAGCCGCATGAGATTGCATATCATGCATTTGACCTTTTACTTGAGTGAAATTCACATTGAAGTTAAATTATCGAGAAATCAACTCATCTAATGTTCAAAAAGTTATCACAGAGAAAGCAATTTAAAATATAATTGTGAAATCTAAACAAACGGTATCATCATTTAATATTGTCAAAAATGTATTACATTTATTATATAAGAATTAACACTTCTGTCAATCGTAACTATGACTGCTATTTCAGTGCAAATGGACAACTACTACGGAACTACTCCCTACCTGTCATCCATCAAGCACAAGGGGTGAAACACCACCCCCTCATCCATTAAGCAAGGCAAAGTCGGGCAACAACCCATCTACTCCTTCCTATAGCTGCTTGAACAGGTCGGGTTATAGCACCCCTCCTCCTACTCCATCAAGTTCTGGGTGCAGCATCCCTTCAAGTTCTAGGATCCAGTCTAAGATAAATAGCCAACCTCTCCCTACCCCCATCAAGTTCCTGGTGCAATTCCCCTTAAGTTGTAGCATCCAGTCTTAGCGCAATAGCCCACCTCCTCCTGCCTTTAGTTATATTGTAAGTTATGAGAGCAGCAGCCCTCCAGTTACCAGGAAGCAGTCAAGGTGTGACACCGCAACATCACCGTTAAGTTCTCTGAGAAAATTGGAGCCCTCTGATGTCCCTAATCACCATTTTGCCCATTTGGGGCCTTACATTGTGGACAAATTTCACCAGAAACAAATATGTGATATGGCCTTCAAATCGGGCGAAAAAATCATCCCAGGTTACAAAATCGTGCTTGGTTCTCAGAGACCTTTTTTGACAACCTGTTTGAAAAGGAGCCATTTTCTCAAGGGGCTGTTGCGCCTGAGGTTATTAAACTGCGAGGTGTATTAGAGGAGTCAGTGATTGTGTTTCTAGAGTTCATGTATACTGGAAACAGCAAGATCAAAACAACAGTCATTGCTGACCTTCTGAAATTAGCACGTGTTTTTACGTCCAACAAATCAAAAGCCTTAATGAAGTGATAAAGAAGTAGAATTTTGTTATCTCATCATGAGAGGAATAGGCGAAAAATTCAAAAATGTTAAGGAAAGCCCAACTTTTTTCAAGTTAGATGTTGAGACCTTGTGCCTTATCCTTATCCTGTCACTGGACACACTGACCACCAATTCTGAGTTAGACATATTTTGCACAGCCAATTCATAGATCAATCATCATGACTTTGAATATAGATTTCAGTATTTAGAAAAGATAATGGCCTAAATAAGATTCACTCTGATGCCCAGAAAAGAACTCTTCCACTGCTTTAACTTTTTTAAATTTCCTGTTTTGAAAAAAGTCCCCAAATGTGTGGAAATGATTGCAACGACCAGTTGGAAAGTATATAACAAAATAATTAAGATAGATACAGTAACTGTACTCACTAATATACCATTAAGTCAGGATTTCTGAATGAACCTCAATTTCCAGTTTATTCTTCGGATAAAAAATTAAGCAATCCATTTCCTAGATTGTACATTAAATATATTATGTCTCAAATGAACTTGGGTTATGCAGGAACATATTTTGTTTGAAAAATTGTGAATGTGTGCATAATGTACGAGGTGCATTTGAAAAGTTATGAGAAATGTTTAATAAAATATCAACCATTAATATTGAAATTATTGAGTATGATACGTCGCCCGCGTGGCGCAGTGGTTAGAGCGTCTGCTTCAGAGCCACGAAGTAAGGAGTTGATCCTTACGTCGCGAATTCGAATTCCACTGTGGGACGTGGAGACCGGTCCTTCGGATCCCGTGTTGCAGTAGGTGATGGCACGAAAAAGAGCCCAAAATGCTCAATGGTCCTGAGTGTCGAGTATAGGACAAAATTGCAGCTCTCCACCGGCAAGTGGTGGTGTCTCCATATGAGTGAAAAATTCTCGACAGGGACGTTTTGAAAACAACATACAATCAATCAACCAAAGCAACCTTTGACAGCACTTTTCTGATATGCTAATGTGGATAAAATATGCGACTTTTCAGTATGCTAAACCAGAGAGATATATCTCTGGCTAAACATTCGAGATTTTGACGTCATTTTCGGAATTATTACGTCATTAAAATTAGAAAGTGACATAAAATTTATATAAGCGTAAATTTCCCAGCTCTCTTTAATGTTATCTAATTTATTAATTTCCGTGAAACAGTTCATTTTTTTTTATTTATTAAAACAGTTCTCAGAACTTTTCAAATGCCCCTCGTAAAATTATACATCATGGAAAAACTTATTTCCACTACAATTAAATATTTTATTCTGTATAGATCACAGCTACATTATAACTGATATAGCTAGAGAAGAAAAAAAGAATCAATGTGTTAGCGTGGTAATTAGACACTAACCAAAGAACAATAATGGGAGAGAATGTATCGACAATTTAAAATAATATAATAATGATTAAGCAATTATTTTTATAGATAAATTATGTTATTTGCACACTGCTAGAACTCATTCCGCTCAAACCACCTAATGTTTAAACAAGCCATTGTTAGTTTTAGATAATTGACTCCACACAAATATGATCGAGATCAGTCTCCCTAAACTAGTATTATCATAATTTGTTACGATACAATCTATGAACGTTACAATTACTAAAGCATTACTTTTTGGAAATCAACAATAACTTAAATTAAGGATTACCTAATAATCATTGCTGTAAAATTGTACCAAATTTACTATTGATTATCAACTGAAATTGATATT